>NC_143027.1:22940000-23135000 GCF_057628025.1 Oncorhynchus mykiss
AAAGTTTGAAATATGCAATAAATGTCGTTCCACTTCATGATTGTGTCCCACTTGTTGTTGATTCTTCACAAAAAAATACAGTTTTATATCTTTATGTTTGAAGCCTGAAATGTGGCAAAAGGTCGCAAAGTTCAAGGGGGCCGAATACTTTCGCAAGGCACTGTAGCTCCTTTGCACCCCAGTATCTCTACTTGCACATTCATCTTCTGCACATCTACCATTCCAGTGTTTATTGCTATATTGTAATTACTTCACCGCCATGGCCTATTTATTGCCTTAACTCCCATATCTTACCTCATTTGCACTCACTGTATATAGACTTTTTGTTTTCTTTGTTCTACTGTATTATTGACTGTATGTTTGTTTATTCCACGTGTAACTCTGTTGTTGAATTGTGTCGAATTGCTTTGCTTTATCTTGGCCAGGTCGCAGTTGCAACTAGCCTACCTGGTTAAATTTTTTTTTTTTTTTTAAATGATCACAATACAGCTGGCGTCGGCTGACGAGACACTTGGAATCAAGCACAGCGTGTTCCTCAGTGTCTCTTACTTGCGGTTCTTGACTTCCTCCAGCTCCTTGCCCAGCTTCTCGTTCTTCTCCTGGGCCTCGCGGAGACGGTGACGCATATCCCCAATCTCCTCCTGTGCTTCCGACTTGATGTCATTAGCGATAACCACGGCCGTCTGCAGATCAGCCTGGAACTGACGCCACTCTGCCGACTCTTCCTGAACACACACAGCGAAACAAAACAAACAAGCGCATCATGAGATACGGCCCTCAATACTGAGGCTGAATTTTTTGGGGGGAACCAAACGTCATTATATTGCTTTCTAGTGAATTCCAGTTGTAATGAACATGGCCCAAACCATAGTGCTGTTGTGCTTGACCGTGTCAGTGAACCCTGGTCCTCAGATGGCCCTGTCCACTCACCCTCAGCCTCCGGTGGAGGATCTTAATCTCCCGCTCCATGTCATGCTTCTGGTCCTGCAGTTTTTTCACAGAGTCTGAGGGAGGAAGCAGATACATGGCTGAGTTCATGTGAACAGGCCACAGGATATATTCACACGCAGCACAGGAAGATACGTGTGCCTTTTATTAGCCTGAGTGACTTATAACCACACAAATAAACAAAGGTGCAAGTACAGAAATCTCTTATTCTAACAGAGGACTATTCACACTTTCCTCAGGCTGCAAGAAGCCTGACAGCCACCATGTGGGCAAAAGTGGAAAATGCATTGTGTGGCTCCAGTGATATGTGATATGATGACGTGGTTCTATGATGCTGTGCCATGTTTCCCCCCCTGGCCTGAGCCCACTCACTCTCCAGGTCTGTGATGACGAGGTTGTCGTGGAGTTTGACTGCTCGGTGCTGCTCCACCTCATCCTCCAGCTCAAATATGGTCTCCTTCATGTCCCCGATCTCAGTCTCCTTCTCCAGCAGCTCACCGCGCTGTTTCTCCAGCCCACGCTTCTGCTCAGCCATCTGCTTCTGTACCTGTTCCTGGAAGTCCTGGTACTCCCCATCCAGCTGCACACACCACCCAGGACAGAAGAAATCAATCCTCTCATTCATTAACTAATGGCCCAAATGAATACTCATTCTCCCCCCCCCCCCCAGTAGTGAGGGAATACAGTGGTTCGTCCTTTAAAAGTTGCGGCGCAGCTTGTATGGTGCTGCAGAATTCTATGGCACGTTATTTAAGTGTGAACCACTGGTGCCATTAATGCAAGTTAGTGCTAGTTTGACCACCAGCGGGCATCTTTGAGAAGCATTTGATAGCCTTCAATAGTGGCTGTATTAGAGAATTGAAAACCTTTTTTGTAAGAAAATAGTATATGGGACTGATTAAGAAATCTTGCTTAATTCATTTAATAAAAATGGTGTTTCTATTCCAAGAAAAACCCTCTGAATTTCCATTAGGATGGAACGGAAAAAATGGTGCTGTACAACGTGACGGTCGGGAGTAGGCTACAGTACTGGGCTATTTAGCTAAAGAATCCCCGTGTCATGCGGGCACGTGGGAGACCGGGGTTCAATTCCCCGATGGGGAGGAAGGAGTCGGCTGTCCTTGTAAATAAGAATTTGTTCTTAACTGGACTTGCCTAGTTAAATAAAGGTTACACTAAGAGCATAACATCTCTACACCCTAATTGAATAATTGTCGTCTAACCAATACCCAAACAGAAATTCAGTCAAAATAAAAATCTAATTGATTTAGACCAGTCCCCACGCTCGTCTCAGAGCAGTGATAAAATAGTTGAAGGCTTTTTCTTCTAACTCCAATATGCTCTTTAAATAAATAAGACTTACACCGCTTTTAACAGCACATTACTCAACACTAGTGAGACTCATGTCGCCTACGGTAGGCCTACAGTATATTGAAAAATATGAAGTGACTCTCCGCCAATAATTACATAGAGGATATTTCTGTAATTCACCAATATTTATTCCCCTAGTAATTTGTTATGGATCCATAACTAAATAAACATCGGCATTTTGAAAGAGTATTTTTATCATTATTTTATTAACGAAAGCATAAAGATGCCATTATTAGTAACATTGTTTTACTTTTAACGTGCAGACTGGCACTAAGCACCCCCCCTCCCCATGGGCTAGGTCTTCTGTGTGTGGCTCTGCGGCCCATCCCGTGCCCCCTGCCCTCATGCCTTTAACCTTGCACCCTTTCAATGGATACAGCTGGAGAACTGCAAGGCAATCCCATTATGCGCCAATCAGGAGCTATGACCAATATATATTGTCCTGCTAATAACAGGGTTAATAATGTGTTGAATATCCAAGGGGCTTTCATATAATTCTAAATTAATAATAAATCACTTTGTTTAAGCCAATAACAATATTTTGGAGACAAATTTGTTTTCAAATAAAGTAAAATGAGCGAGAAAAGGGCCATTCTTGAACACGGGGTGCGATATTTACTAAATTGTTATTTAGAATGGATTTATTTCTATTGAGTCATTCTGATGGCAGAGTCAGGATTTGACAAAAATAGCATGAATTCAAAGACCCATCCTGCCTGGTGTCAATGTTATAGGCTGGTGGCGGTGGTCTACCGCCATCTGATCTGCAGCAACTATGCGATGCCATCACATCAGCATAGACCAACATTCCTGTGGATCTTTTCCAACTTGTAGAATCCATGCCCCAAATAATTCAGGCTGTTCTGGAGGAAAAGGTGGGTCTGTCCCAGTACTAGATGTGTGTACCTAATAAACTGACCAGTGAGTGCATAGAGCAGACAGATGCATTTCTATAAAAGCTTTAAAGTAACTGTCCAGTGAAAATGTAACTTTTAAAAGTTCATATTCTGTTAACTCATACCCAAATAATGTTGTTGACTCATCCTATAAGCATAAATTAAAGAAAACAAATACTTAAACCCCACCTAAAAAATGCTTTCTATTTCCTCATAATGTGATGTCATGTTGGCTCATTTGCTGAGCTGGCCAATCAGCTGTTTACTTGTCATGAATATTCTTAATGACCGGTATACGGCCACACCATTCTGATGTTGGGTACGACCCATACCATTCAAACACAGAAAAGCTGATTTTTAACATACTTAATTTAAAAAATTGGAAGGAAAACTATTTCACTCATAATGAATTAAAAACACTGGACAGTTACTTTAAGGTGGTATAGAGGAAAGTGGACTTTTATGAACTTTTCACAAGTTGGATACAGGAGACAGAAGCAACCATCAAAAGAGTTGGATGAAGGAAAGTGTACTACCTCTGTAGGATAGTGTGTGCGTGGACTCACCTTATTGAGGGTGTCCTGCAGCCTGGTGACATCACTGCAGGCGTGGCCCAGGTCCTCCTGCAGTTTGGCAGCCCTGCCCTCTGCCTCCTCCTTGTCCAGCCGAACACCCTCCAGCAGCTGGCAGATGTCACTCTTGTCTCCAGAGTTGTGGATGGAGTAGAGCTCAGCCACCTTCTGCCTCTCCTGGTCCAGCTGGGCCCTGCAGCGGCTCAGCTCTACCTGGTCACTGCTCACCGCCGCCTTGTACTCCTCCAGCGCTGCCACCATGGCCCCCCGGTCCTGCCTCTCTGACTCCATGATGCGCTCCATGTGGTGGTTTCTCTCCTTCAGAGCGCCGATCAACTCCTGGGCCTCGGCGTTGTCCTGCTCAGCCATCTTCAGTGTGTTGCTGAGGTGCTGCTGCACCCCCAGTAGCTGCTCCCTGTCGAAGCGGGCGTTGTCGGCCAGGTCCACGTAGCGCTGCTCCAGCTCCATGTAGCGGCCGCTCTTGATGTCCTCCTCCAGGACGTAGGACACGTGGTGATCGTCCAGCAGAGAGCGGAAGTACTCAATCTGCCGGCCGTAGTGCTCCAGCTTGTCGCTCTGCTGACACAGAGAGTCCATGAGGATTACCTTCTCTTCCCCTAGCCTTTCGTTCTCTCCATTCAGCTCCTGGGTGATCTGCTGCAGGTCAGCCAGCTCCTGTAGTGTGGCCTGCAGCTCCTCGGCCGTGCTGTGCTGGTTCTCCTCCATTTGGTGGATTCGCTCTGTCAGGCAGGCCAAAGACACCTCGCTGGCATTGCCGCTGCTGCCCCGGCACGAGCGTTCTCGGCTGGGCAGGCTCTCAGACTCGGAGGAGGAGGAGGCTCCGGAGGGGGCGTCCAGGGCGTCGTCGCTGGATGTGACACCCTGGTAGACCTCGCTGGACTCACTGTCCAAGTTGTCCAATGAACCACCGTGCTGTTGGTCCGTCAGCAGGTCCTCCAGGGAGCCCGGAGCAGAGCCCTCCACAGAGGACGTAAGGGTACCAGTGCACCTGCCATCGCTGTGTCTGCTGCTGGCAGCCAGGTCTGGGCTCAGGGAGGCGTAGTTAAAGAGCTTGTCAGAGCCATCCAGCCTCTGCTCCAGGGAGAAGCCAAGCGCATTGAGCCGGTCCTTCAGCATGCGGTTCTCCCTCTTCAACAGGTTCAGCTCCTCACGGATGGCATGGTTCTGCTCCTGCAGGAGGAGCAGCGTGGACTCCACGTCCGCTGCTGTGATGGCCGACACCTCCCTCTCCAGGGACTTCTCCTCCCCCCTTCCGCCTTCTCCCTCCTCTGGGGGCACCTCTTCCCGTCCCAGGCCCAGCTGAGCCCTCATATCTCTCAGCTCACTGCGTAGGTGCAGGATCTCCACGTCTTTGCTCTTGGCCAAACCCAGCAGGTCCTCCACCTTGGCCTCCAGGGCCACCTTGTCACTGATCTGGCTGTCTGATTTAGACTTGTTCATGCGGCCCTCTGACTCTGCTAGCTGCTGGCTGCGAGAGCGCTTTCCCTGGGCCACATCTCCCTGCCCTGCCCCTGATGACTGCTTCTTACTAGGCAATGTTCTGGATGTCCGCAGACGATCCCTTGATGAGTTGGGCTCCTTGGAGGTCGAGGACGTCACACGTTTGGCTGAGGAACCTTGTAAAGAGAGAGCAAGCATGAAATGCAGAGTAATAATAAATATGATGAAAATATACTAGAACATTAGAGGTTAGTCAACTAATATAAAGATATAAACAAATAATACCTGTGCTAGTCTTTGGTTTACTGTCTGGGTTACCATTGCTGTTCCCCGTGGAGGCAGTCCTCTTATTCTTGGTCACAGTGCGGTTCGTAGCTGGAGTTCCCCCTGCCATTGCTGCTAGCAGATCATCATTGCTTTTAACCTGGAGAACAATCACATGAGAAAGATCACTTTAATACCACTCCCACTGATCCAGCCAGCCACCAGAAGAATAACTTAGCAATGTTCGGTACCATGGTAAACATGTACAACTGGGTGTTAGCCATTGTATTTTTAAGCAATAAAGCATGGGGGCGTGGGGGGGGTGGCATATGGCCAAAATAAAACACAGCTAAGGGCTGTTCTTAGGCACGACGCAACGTAATTAGAGCAGTAACAAGAAATGTTTTGTCATACCCATGCTATACGGTCTGATATACCATGGCTAATTAGCATTCAGAGCTCGAACCATCCAGTTTCTAATACATAATATGGTAGAAGTGTACCTGGCTTAGTAACAAAAAGTGTAGTGAGATAATAGAAGTGTACCTTTGACAGTGGTGCTGTTGTGGTGGTCTTGGCTGCAGCCTTGCCGGTGGTTCCTGTAGCAGTGCCTTCAGTCTTCCCCCTCTCTCCACTCTGAGCCTTAGTCCCCACCGGCCTGCCTGTCTTCTTCATACTGGGCTCTCTGATGCCCATACATTTACACCTCAGTGTGGACACACAAAAGAGGTTTCCATAAAAAGGAAAACACCTTATCTCCACAAGTCTGGAAAACAAGGCTTTCTCCTCTGGAATTCATCTGGCTCAGTCTCAGGTTTCCTGTCAACTCCACTAGATGGCAGTCACTGGCTGGTTTGGGTCTAACTGGGGTTGTTCTGCGGTCAGAAGTTCTTACTGTCACAGATGAAGATTTAATACACAATCCATGTGTATTAGCTCACATCTCACCCAGGTGCATGGACAACTGGCCTTGCTGTCACGATGACCAAGGTAGGGAAAGTATTTGGGGCTTTATAACAGCAGAGCTTATAAAACAGTGTTAAAGGACAAATGAGGCAGTCTTTTTCATCCTGAAAAAAATAAAATCACCCCAAGCAGTAAGAAAAATAGGCTAGGTGTTGCGCACAAGAACATTTGACGTTTTGTCTTCAAGGAATGGTTGTGTAACATTGCAAGAGAATAGCCTAAAAATAAACAAAATCTGCTAAATGGGTGAACCAATTAGTGGGGTAATGGCTTTCCAAAAGGATCGGCAAGGCAATACAGTTCTTAGAGAAATGGACATAGTTTAAATTTAAATTATACTGCCGGAGACGAGGGTCTCAGTAAAACCTTTCTTCTGTATGCTCTCCCCTAAGATTCCTACAATCGAACCCAACCTGCTGCTTCTGGCTATACTATACCTCACTGCATAGCCTGTGACCATTAAACCAAAACAGTCTTTCTGGGTATCTTTGTGCCTGCTCTTAAGATGGGTGCAGATGGAAGTACCAACTCTCTGCCTGGAAAGTCTCATTGTTTAATCAATTAAGACGACAAAAAGTTAAGAGTAAATATTATACTTGCTTCATTTGAAAATATAAAATGACATAGGGAGCATTTCTGGTTAAAGACAATTATCTGTGCCTGTGACAAAGTGAACTTTTCCTAAACTCTTTTGTTTGGCGTATTAAGAAATTCCAACTTGAAGCCAAAACTCTTTCAATTCTCTTTCGTCTTTAGACTAACTGACATAATCCATCAAAAAGAGTTGCAAATAAAGAGAACACGCTGTCTGGTCCTTGTGCTGGAGTTATGAGATCTTTCCAGAGCTTCTCTAACAGTTCCCCGTTGTCCTCCCTCACCTCATTTATGGCAGAGCAGCAGAGGGCTTGTGCTCATGAGGAGTGGGCCTAAACTCTGCCTAATGTTTCTCAGCTGTGCGCAAGTGTGTGTGTGTGTGTGTGTGTGTGTGTGTGTGTGTGTGTGTGTGTGTGTGTTGCAACCCTGTGGTGGGGAGGTGCTTGTTTATTCAGACCCCCCATTGAAATATATCTAGTGTACACATTCCTGAACAGCCAGAGGGCAAAGAGACAGGCCAGACCGTGAATGTTGAAATAACTAAAGGGAAATACAATACAGTAACATAAACATTCCACTTATTGGCAGTATTAATGTAAAACTTAGCATTGGAATATTCCTTTACAGTTGCCCCTATAATGCAAAACAAAAACACAGAAATAGGGACATCTTGCAACAATGAGTGTTCTTACTGAAGCCTATACATTCCAGTCAGGTGTGGGTAGGCCTGTTCTCACCTCCATCTGACCTCTGTTTGGATTGTGCAATGCATATTGCCAGCTGCTGACATGGGCTCTCAACACACATACTGGGTAGGCTACAGTTGTCTGTAGCAGTTGTCTGTGGCTCAGATGTGAGTCAAACCAGATCACCCAAACACACAACCTGGACCTAGAGGGCTGCTCTTTTCTGTAACTATGAATGAATGGGACTGGGTGACAGAGACTGGGGAATAAACTGACCTTCAGTCTATGCTCACTCTTCATAGAGTAACATGATGGAATGTCTTCTGTAGACCATCAGGTTCAGGTGTGAAGTAATACTTCAAGGCCTTTCTTATAGTCAACATACACTGTGTATACTAACCTCTGATCTCACAGTCAAACATCTTCCAAAGCCAAAGAGCCAGTCCTAACAGATCCAACCAAGACATTTTTCCTTTTAAGATCACAAGGTCCAACCGAAATGTGACTTCCACTTTATCTCAACCCGTCCAAAAGATACACATACCTCTACAGGATAGGAGAGGTTGGAGGAGGGGGCTGCCACACTGGGCACCTGTTGAGCAGTTGTTTTGGGGGGTTAAGTGCCTTTCTCAAGGGCACAACAGCTGGCAATGGCATTTAGGATTTGATACCAGCAGCAACCCTCCAGTTGCCAGCTCACTTCAGACCAGAGATTTGACCTGGCAACCCTCTGGTGACCCCCTGAAAAGTGGTGCACCATTCCCAGGGGTACTCCAATACCGGGTAGATGCTGAACAAGGCAGTTAACCCACTGTTCCTAGGCCGTCATTGTAAATAAGAATTTGTTCTTAACTGACTTGCCCAGTTAAATAAAGGTTAAATAAGTGGAGCAACTCCCATTTCCCACTCCCTATTTGAAAACCCCATTTAATAAGTAATCCCCCAACGGGGGATGTATTAGATAAACTGATAAGAACAGATACTACACTTGATTAGGGTTGCAAAATTCTGGCAACCTTCAATAAATTCCCTGGTTTTCTAGAAATCCTGGTTGGAGGATTCCGCATTTTTCTGCTTATTCCCTCCTGGTTCCGGGATCCTCCAAATGGGATTTTGGGAAACCAGGGAATTTATTGAAAGTTCCTGAATTTTGCAACCCTACACTTGATCTTAGCCAAGTTAACCCTATCATGTACCTATTATGCTGGATTGGGAAACACTGTGCTATGCAGTGCAAACAGAAAACATGGCTAGGACCGTCTTGTATGGGAGGTTAGGGGATTTTGGTGAACAACTCACAAAGGAGGACACAATCACACATGCACAAACATATTCTGTTTAAAGGGGGAATTGGCTCTGGAAGCCAAAACAGCCAAATACTCCCTCTAAATCGATTCTCAATTATGGTCCAGTTCTAGAAACATAAATCCCTCTATTTTCATATCATGTCAAAATATTTTCACAAATCCAAAATACACCCTGACTGTTTTAACCCGCTTTAACACATTTGCAGCCAACAATATTTTTCAGTGACAACTTTGTGGCATCGTTCTTCCGTTTACAGGTGTTCGGAGACACAGATAGCTAATTAGCACAGATAGCCCACTCCGTCTTCCATCTGTTTTCTGTAAACAAGCGCTGTAACATGGAAATATGACCATGTGGGAACACTAACCCTATAAAAGGTGTGTATCAATTAAACTTTTTTTATTATTACTCGCCGATATGAAAGATAAGGTTTCAAAACCGTACCGCGAGCGATGGTGTGTATGCTCAGACCGAGCATTGCGGCTCTTAACAAAACTTACCCTACAGAAGCCTTCGTCCAATGACTTATATATAATGGAACTGAGTGTCATGACCAAGGGCTAGTGCTGAGGGAACCTCCAGCTTTAGGAATGTGCTTTGTTTGGCAGGGGTTTCCTTTCAAACTGCAAGAGGAACATTTCCAAGAACTGAAGATTTTTCACTTTGGGACATTTTTCCAAAAGGCAGGCTGCAGAGACAGTGTAGGCTAGGCCTAATACCTATTGCATAAGTCACATTCATTGGACAAGACATTGAAGAGCAGGTCATAAAAATATAGCTTAATGATGCACTACGCAGAAATTTCCCCACCTTTTCCTGGTTGGTGGGGCCTAAAATTCTAATAGTTCACTTAATTTCAGTTTGTGACAAAACAAGCTAGTGTAGAGAATCATTGTACCATCTAAAGCGCTGTGAAATATATTTTCCAGAACCAAAAATATTGTATTAACAGCTGGTGTACAAAACCAAAACTATACCGAACAACAATATAAAATGCAACAGCCACACTCAGGCTCTGTGTGTAGTTAATCCGACCCTCCCTGCCTAGTCAACGCCATTTTACCTGCTGTTGTTGTGCTAGCTGATTAGCTGTTGTTGTCTCACCTACTGTTTTAGCTAGCTCTCCCAATTCAACACCTGTGATTACTGTATGCCTCGCTGTATGTCTCTCTCAAATGTCAATATGCCTTGTATACTGTTGTTCAGGTTAGTCATCATTGTTTTAGTTTACAATGGAGCCCCTAGTTCCACTCTTCATACCCCTGATACCTCCTTTGTCCCACCTCCCACACATGCGGTGACCTCACCCATTACAACCAGCATGTCCAGAGATACAACCTCTCTCATCATCACCCAGTACCTGGGCTTACCTCCGCTGTACCCGCACCCCACCATACCCCTGTCTGCGCATTATGCCCTGAATATATTCTACCATGCCCAGAAATCTGCTCCTTTTATTCTCTGTCCCCAACGCTCTAGGCGACCAGCTTTGATAGCCTTTAGCCGCACCCTCATACTACTCCTCCTCTGTTCCGCCGGTTTTGTGGAGGTAAACCCAGGCCCTGCATGTCCCCAGGCACCCTCATTTGTTGACTACTGTGATCGAAAAAGCCTTGGTTTCATGCATGTCAACATCAGAAGCCTCCTCCCTAAGTTTGTTTTACTCACTGCTTTGGCACACTCTGCTAACCCTGATGTCCTTGCCGTGTCTGAATCCTGGGTCAGGAAGGCCACCAAAAATTCTGAGATTTCCATACCCAACTATAACATTTTCCGTCAAGATAGAACTGCCAAAGGGGGAGGAGTTGCAGTCTACTGCAGAGATAGCCTGCAAAGTAATGTCATACTTTCCAGGTCCATACCCAAACAGTTCGAACTACTAATTTTAAAAATTACTCTCTCCAGAAATAAGTCTCTCACTGTTGCCGCCTGCTACCGACCCCCCTCAGCTCCCAGCTGTGCCCTGGACACCATTTGTGAATTGATCGCCCCCCATCTAGCTTCAGAGTTTGTTCTGTTAGGTGACCTAAACTGGGATATGCTTAACACCCCGGCAGTCCTACAATCTAAGCTAGATGCCCTCAATCTCACACAAATCATCAAGGAACCCACCAGGTACAACCCTAAATCTGTAAACAAGGGCACCCTCATAGACGTCATCCTGACCAACTGGCCCTCCAAATACACCTCCGCTGTCTTCAACCAGGATCTCAGCGATCACTGCCTCATTGCCTGTATCCGCTATGGAGCCGCAGTCAAACGACCACCCCTCATCACTGTCAAACGCTCCCTAAAACACTTCTGTGAGCAGGCCTTTCTAATCGACCTGGCCCCGGTATCCTGGAAGGATATTGACCTCATCCCGTCAGTTGAGGATGCCTGGTCATTCTTTAAAAGTAACTTCCTCACCATTTAGATAAGCATGCTTCGTTCAAAGAAATGCAGAACTAAGAACAGATATAGCCCTTGGTTCACTCCAGACCTGACTGCCCTCGACCAGCACAAAAACATCCTGTGGCGGACTGCAATAGCATCGAATAGTCCCCGCGATATGCAACTGTTCAGGGACGTCAGGAACCAATACACGCAGTCAGTCAGGAAAGCTAAGGCCAGCTTCTTCAGGCAGAAATTTGCATCCTGTAGCTCCAACTCCAAAAAGTTCTGGGACACTGTGAAGTCCATGGAGAACAAGAGCACCTCCTCCCAGCTGCCCACTGCACTGAGGCTAGGTAACACGGTCACCACCGATAAATCCATGATTATCGAAAACTTCAACAAGCATTTCTCAACGGCTGGCCATGCCTTCCGCCTGGCTACTCCAACCTCGGCCAACAGCTCCGCCCCCCCCCCCCCCCCCCCCCCCCGCAGCTACTTGCCCAAGCCTCTCCAGGTTCTCCTTTACCCAAATACAGATAGCAGATGTTCTGAAAGAGCTGCAAAACCTGGACCCTCTATTTCTGAAACTATCCGCCGCCATTGTCGCAACCCCTATTACCAGCCTGTTCAACCTCTCTTTCATATCGTCTGAGATCCCCAAGGATTGGAAAGCTGCCGCAGTCATCCCCCTCTTCAAAGGGGGAGACACCCTGGACCCAAACTGTTACAGACCTATATCCATCCTAGCCTGCCTATCTAAGGTCTTCGAAAGCCAAGTCAACAAACAGGTCACTGACCATCTCGAATCCCACCGTACCTTCTCCGCTGTGCAATCTGTTTTCCGAGCCAGTCACGGGTGCACCTCAGCCACGCTCAAGGTACTAAACGATATCATAACCGCCATCGATAAAAGACAGTACTGTGCAGCCGTCTTCATCGACCTTGCCAAGGCTTTCGACTCTGTCAATCACCATATTCTTATCGGCAGACTCAGTAGCCTCGGTTTTTCTGATGACTGCCTTGCCTGGTTCACCAACTACTTTGCAGACAGAGTTCAGTGTGTCAAATCGGAGATGCTGTCCGGTCCTCTGGCAGTCTCTATGGGGGTGCCACAAGGTTCAATTCTCTGTATATATCAATGATGTTGCTCTTGCTGCGGGCGATTCCCTGATCCACCTCTACGCAGATGACACCATTCTATATACTTCCGACCCGTCCTTGGACACTGTGCTATCTAACCTCCAAACGAGCTTCAATGCCATACAACACTCCTTCCGTGGCCTCCAACTGCTCTTAAACGCTAGTAAAACCAAATGCATGCTTTTCAACCGTTCGCTGCCTGCACCCGCACGCCTGACTAGCATCACCACCCTGGATGGTTCCGACCTTGAATATGTGGACATCTATCTAAGTATCTAGGTGTCTGGCTAGACTGTAAACTCTCCTTCCAGACTCATATCAAACATCTCCAATCGAAAATCAAATCTAGAGTCGGCTTTCTATTCCGCAACAAAGCCTCCTTCACTCACGCCGCCAAACTTACCCTAGTAAAACTGACTATCCTACCGATCCTCGACTTCGGCGATGTCATCTACAAAATTGCTTCCAACACTCTACTCAGCAAACTGGATGCAGTTTATCACAGTGCCATCCGTTTTGTTACTAAAGCATCTTATACCACCCACCACTGCGACCTGTATGCTCTAGTCGGCTGGCCCTCGCTACATATTCGTCACCAGACCCACTGGCTCCAGGTCATCTACAAGTCCATGCTAGGTAAAGCTCCGCCTTATCTCAGTTCACTGGTCACGATGGCAACACCCACCCGTAGCAAGCGCTCCAGCAGGTGTATCTCACTGATCATCCCTAAAGCCAACACCTCATTTGGCCGCCTTTCATTCCAGTTCTCTGCTGCCTGTGACTGGAACGAATTGCAAAAATCGCTGAAGTTGGAGACTTATCTCCCTCACCAACTTCAAACATCTGCTATCTGAGCAGCTAACCGATCGCTGCAGCTGTACATAGTCCATTGGTAAATAGCCCACCCAATTTACCTACCTCATCCCCATACTGTTTTTATTTACTTACTTTTCTGTTCTTTTGCACACCAATATCTCTACCTGTACATGACCATCTGATCATTTATCACTCCAGTGTTAATCTGCAAAATTGTAATTATTCGCCTACCTCCTCATGCCTTTTGCACACAATGTATATAGACTCTTTTTTTCTACTGTGTTATTGACTTGTTAATTGTTTACTCCATGTGTAACTCTGTGTTGTCTGTTCACACTGCTATGCTTTATCTTGGCCAGGTCGCAGTTGCAAATGAGAACTTCTTCTCAACTAGCCTACCTGGTTAAATAAAGGTGAAATAAAAAATAAAATAAAAATGTAAAGTGTTGGTCCCATGTTTCATGAGCTGAAATAAAAGATCCCAGATATTTTCCATACGCACAAAAAGCTTATTTCTCAAATGTGGTGCACAAATTAGTTTCCGTCGCTATTAGTGTGCATTTCTCTTTTATCAAGATAATCCATCCACCTGACAGGTGTGGAATATCAAGAAGCTAATTAAACAGCATGATCATTACACAGGTGCAGCTTGTGCTGGGGACAACGAAAGGCCACTAAAATGTGCTGTTTTGTCACACAACACAATGCCACAAATGTCTCAAGTTGAGGGAGAGTGCAATTGGCATGCTAACTGCAGGAATGTCCACCAGAGCTGTTGGCAGAGAATTTAATGTTAATTTCTCTATCATAAGAAAAACGTTGTTTTAGAGACTTTGGCAGTACGCCCGACCGGCCTCACATCCGTAGACCACGTAACCACGGCAGCCCAGGAATTCCACATCCGTCTTCTTCAACTGCGGGATCGTCTGAGACCAGCCACCCGGACAGCTGATGAAACTAAGTATTTCTGTCTGTAATAAAACCCTTTTGTGGGGAGAAACTCTTTCAGATTGGTTGGACCTGGCTCCCAGATTGGCCCCTGCCCTCCCATTGGCACGCCCCTGCCCAGTCATGTGAAATCCATAGATTAGGGCCTAATTAAATCTATTTCAATTGACTGATTTCCTTATATAAACTATAACTCAGTAAAATCGTTGCGTTTATATTTTTGTTCAGTATAAAATATGCAAAAACTAAACTTTAACAGCTTTTTAGACTCACTTTCAATGAGAATTACAGATTTAACATTTATGCGAGTTTGGTCGGGTTGCCCAAAAAGTATTATTTCATTAAGTCAAATAAAGTTGTCAGTTAAAAGATCGACTCACAATGATTCTACTGTATGAGAACAGTGTGCGTTTTAACAAAAATAAGTATGGCCTTTAAATAAATCTCTAAATTGCATGCGGTAATGAGTGACATGCTTCAAGTTCAAGGAATCAAACATTTAATTACATGACAATTGGTTACTAATGTAATGACATTTGAAATAGAGCAGTTGATAGAATGTCACCCAACTTACCTTGCTTGTCAGCTATCAATCTAATAGCTTGCTGCCAACATTTTGTTACCTAGCCAAACGCTTGTTTTCCCAGTGCTTGTATATGACTAACTAGCAGACATAGTTATCATTCATTATACGACAAGGACTACATTACTTTTAGCTCTATTTTCTAATCACGTTAGCTAGCCATCGTTTTAGCACGCAAATCAATCAATACAGCCACTCATGAGTTGTCAGCTAACGTAGCTAACCATTTAAGTTAGCTAACGTTAGCTGCGTCAAACTATTCAGCTATAATACTAACTAATTAGCTAGACAAAAATACACCCACCTAGCTAGTTGAATATTCCAGGAGACGTGAACGCTGCAAGGTTTTCATTAGCTTAACAGCTATCTAGCTGGCTAAAAGTCATACCTTGTTCTTGGCTTTTTCCATTTGATCCTTGAAGATTAAAGATGACTTCCGGGGTGCGAGTACATCTGAAGAAAGCTTTGTAGCCCAGACAGATAGCTACTGGAGATTATCCCAATGTTTCCATTGCAGCTGCATTGGTCCATCTGACACGATGCTTTTCAGTTGTCAATGCAGCAACTAACAGCAGCCTGATGCTTGCTTAGTCAGTGCAATCCGGGATCCTTGGGACGTCCCTACCCCTACATTAAAACCCCTTCACAGAGCCTTGCCCTGGTCTGGAGAGCATCGTTCATAAATGCGTATTCTAGCCCTTCTATCTCCATCTTCTTCTTCTGTGTATTTTATATGGCTGTTGGCAACCAAACTATCTCCATCTAGAGCCCAACTCTAGTTGAGGGCAGGTTATACAGTATATATGAATGAGATGTATTTATTTTATTTCACTCTTATTTAACCAGGTAGGCTAGTTGAGAACAAGTTCTCATTTGCAACTGCGACCTGGCCAAGATAAAGCAAAGCAGTTCGACACATACAACAACACAGAGTTACACATGGTATGAACAAAACATACAATCAATAATAGGGTAGGAAAATCTATATACAGCATGTGCAAATGAGGTAGGATAAGAGACGTAAGGCAATAAATAGGCCATGGTGGCAAAGTAATTACAATATAACAATTACACACTGGAATGGTAGGATGTGCAGAGGATTAATGTGCAAGTTGAGATACTGGGGTGCAAGGTGCAAGATAAATAAGTAAATAAATACAGTATGGGCTATTTACAGATGAGCTATGTACAGGTGCAGTGATCTGTGAGCTGCTCTGACAGCTGGTGCTTAAAGCTAGTGAGGGAGGTAAGAGTCTCCAGCTTCAGAGATTTTTGCAGTTCATTCCAGTCATTGGCAGCAGAGAACTGGAAGGAGAGGCGACCAAAGGAAGAATTGGCTTTGGGGGTGACCGTGAGATATACCTTCTGGAGCACGTGCCACGGGTGAGTGCTGCTATGGTGACCAGTGAGCTGAGATAAGGCAGGGCTTTACCTAGCAGAGACTTGTAGATGACCTGGAGCCAGTGGGTTTGGCGAGGAGTTTGAAGCGAGGGCCAGCCAACGAGAGCATACAGGTTGCAGTGGTGGGTAGTATATGGGGCTTTGGTGACAAACGGATGGCACTGTGATAGACTGCATCCAATTTGTTGAGTGGAGTGTTGGAGGCTATTTTGTAAATGACATCACTGAAGTCAAGGATTGGTAGGATGGTCAGTTTTACCAGGGTATGTTTGGCAGCATGAGTGAAGGATGCTTTGTTGCAAAATAGGAAGCCGATTCTAGATTTAATTTTGGATTGGAGATGTTTGATGTGAGTCTGGAAGGAGAGTTTACAGTCTAACCAGACACCTAGTTAATTGTAGTTGTCCACATATTCTAAGTCCGAACCGTCCAGAGTAGTGATGCTGGACGGGCGGGCGGGCAGGTGCGGGCAACGATCGTTTGAAGAGCATGTATTTAGTTTTACTTGCATTTAAGAGCAGTTGGCGGCCACGGAAGGAGAGTTGTATGGCATTGAAGCTCATCTGGAGGTTAGTTAACACAGTGTCCAACAAAGGACCAGAGGTATACAGAATGGTGTCGTCTGCGTAGAGGTGGATCAAAGAATCACCAGCAGCGAGAACGACGTCATTGATGTATACAGAGAAGAGTCGTCCCAAGAATTGAACCCCGTAGGACAACAGGCCCCCCAATTTGACATACTGAACTCTATCGGATAAGTAGTTGGTGAACCAAGCAAGGCAATCCTTTGAGATACCAAGGCTGTTGAGTCTGCCAATAAGAATGTTGTGATTGACAGAGTCGAAAGCCTTAGCCAGGTGGATGAATATGGCTGCACAGTAATATCTTATCGATGGCGGTTATGATAACGTTTAGGACCTTGAGCGTCGCTGAGATGCACCCACGACCAGCTCTGAAACCAGATTGCATAGCGGAGAAGGTACGGTGAGATTCAAAATGGTCAGTAATCTGTTTGTTAACTTGGCTTTCAAAGACCTTAGAAAGGCAGGGTAGGATAGATATAAGTCTGTAGCAGTTTGGGTCTAGAGTGAAGAGGGGGATGACCGCAGCAGCTTTCCAATCTATGGGGATCTCAGACGATACGAAAGAGAGGTTGAACAGGCTGGTAATAGGGGTTTCAACAATTTTGGCAGATAATTTTAAAAAGAGAGGGTCCAGATTGTCTAGCCCGGCTGATTTGTAGGGGTCCAGATTTTGCAGCTCTTCCAGAACAGATTGATGAAGCACATGTATTTCATCTCTGTAGCTCATGCAGCTGTTTTGAAGAATATTTGTAGCTAATACATTGTGAGGAAAAGAGAACAAACATCAACATACGGTGTAGTAGACCTACATACAATGTGTGAACAAACAAATGTAGTTCAATTATGTTCTCAGACGACAGAAAATCAAGAAAAAAATACAAAGCACATGGAAATCAACTCTTTATTGTACATATACATAAATGATTGGGATAATGACTACAACAGTGTCTGGAAGGAAAAAGAGATGTCAATTAAGTGATTGCTGATAGGCTACATACAAACAGTCAGTTAGCCTAACAGTTTCATATGTGCTATAATGGTATCTTAACTTGCGTAACATCTCAATTCAGATATCTGTAAACATTTGGAATGATTTTCACTTTGCCAGCACAGATACATTTTCCAAGAGCTTTCGAAGTTACAGCTCACCAGGCAGAGAACAGTAAACCCCATTATACATTTTACTAGAAACAAAATAACACAACAGAAGACAATGGTGCCCTTCACAATGCCCATATTTGTTTTCATACCCAGGAGATTTGAATATTAGTGGATCAATACCAGGGTAGGGTAGGCTACCACTAAAATGTAATAAAGAGACAAAGCTTAGTTCAGTGCTATTTCTGTCTCAGTTCCACGTGACAACACTGAACAGTCTGTGGTTTTAACCCTTCTGAAATAAAAACTAAATTCCTCCTGTAAAGGGATGGCGTTTTCAGATTAATGAGCTCTAAGTGAATCAGATCAAAATATAAATTATCCTAAAGAGGAAATGCTTAAGGCCAATGTAGGACCTTTATAAGATAACAAAACTCTGATAAACGGTTGTGGTCCACTTTTATAACCTGGCAGAAATCTCTTAACTCAAAAATCACATAGACAGCAGTTGAAGAGAAAAACATTTAAAACATATTTAAGTCAACATGCCTGCATGTTAAATATACCTACTTAAAAGTGTGATCAATCTCACATTCCTTACAAAATAAAGACAGCATTTGCATAAACATCTGGTGAATACAGTTTTCCTACAATGTGCTTCAACAGGGGGAGGGGGGGGCACATGATTCCACAATGAAACAGGCCTAACGAATTAGCTCCATAATAAGGATTTTAACTACTGTATCTTTCGGGTTTTGAGAATTGTGCTCATTAGTGGATAACCAGTACCTCTAAAATGACCTGATTGTCGGATATAAGTAACATAAATACATTTTGACACACTATCTGTAAGTGCTCAGCACACCTAATATGTGGTAATGACAATGAAAGTATAAATATCTAAAGATCCCAAATGAATCAGAATATCAGTGTGCAATATACTGTAGTAGAGAATGTTTTTCTCTTTTGCAACAGCTGCATCATGGAGTTGACAATTTGCCTCACTTCCATCATCTGGTTAAACTATTATTACCTTTGAAAATCATATAAAGGAATGGCCTGTGCTTTGATCTGACCACATTCAATGGATTTCTTTGTGTTTGACGTTTGTTTGATGTCAACAAGGTAAGGATGACATTAGGATCATTGATCATATTGGAATGGCTTTGGTCACGGTAATGAAGTATTAGTATTAGTTCTAGTTTGGAATGTGCTGTTAACTCCATCTGGTGGCCATTTCGAGGAGCTGCGCTGTAATCCAGCCATTGCTGCTCAGCACACAGTAAAAACATTTTTTGGATTCAACTAATTATTACTAAGTAACTGGTTCCAGAGCCTTTTTTTTAGTTTACTCAACTTTTCAATCAGTGTTACCTGAACGTAACATTTTTAGTTGGCCCAAAATAATTATTTAGTTGGCCCAAAATTATTACTTCTAGTTGAATAAACATATGAGACAAGTTAAGCAAAAACATAATTTAAAGTTATGCCTAAGCTTTCTCAAATTGGAGCTAAGTTTGGACCGACTAAAAATGTTACGTTCAGGTAACACTTTGAACAGAAAGTTGTTAATTAGCTCCTGCCGCAGCCATTCTTGGTCACAGCCAACAGTTTACCATGGAAGGCAAAATTTTGTCAAATTCTTCCTCATATGGAAATGTCCATGCTCCCGCTATACTTCAGTGGAGAAAAGGATGCTTTGACGTTTGCTGTCCGGTGTTGGGATACCTTCAAGCTGAAGGAAATACAGTAGGACCTGTACCTACAGAAGGGGAAAGGGACAGAGCAGAGGAAAGGGATAATTAGAATCATAGCACAGACTTATGGGCTCTACAAATACACCACATGACCAGAAGTATGTGAACGCCTGCTCGTCGAACGTCTCATTACAAAATCATGGCCATTAATATGGAGTTGGTCCCCCCTTTGCTGCTATAACAGCCTCCACTCTTCTGGAAAGCCTTTCCACTAGAAGTTGTAACATTGCTGCGGGGACTTGCTTCCATTCAGCCACAAGAGCATTAGTGAGGTAAGGCACTGATGTTGGACGATTAGGCCTGGCTCGCAGTAGGCGTTCCAATTCATCTCAAAGGTGTTTGATGAGGTTGAGGTCAGGGCTCTGTGCAGGCCAGTCAAGTTCTTCCACACCGATCTCGACAAACCATTTCTGTATGAACCTTGCTTTGTGCACGGTGACATTATCATACTAAAACAGAAGTTGGAAGGGCAGAATTATCTATAATGTCATTGTATGCTGTAGCATTAAGATTTAGAACTAAGGGGCCTAGCTTGAACCATGAAAAACAGCCCCAGACCTTTATTCCTCCTCCACCAAACTTTACAGTTGGCACTATACATTCGGGCAGGTAGCATTCTCCTGGCATCCGCCAAACCCACATTCGTCCGTCGGACTGCCAGATGGTGAAGTGTGATTCATCACTACAGAAAACGCGTTTCCACTGATCCAGAGAGTCCAATGGCGACGAGCTTTACATTGCCCTTTGGCATTGCGCATGGTGATCTTAGACCTGTGTGCATCTGCCAGGCCATAGAAACCCATTTCATGAAGCTCCCGACGAACAGTTCTTGTGCAGATGTTGCTTCGAGAGTCAGTTTGGAACTCAGTAGTAAGTGTTGCAACCGAGGACAGATGATTTCTACACGCTTCAGCTCTCGGCGGTCCCGTTCTGTGAGCTTGTGCGGCCTACCACTTCATGGCTGAGCCGTTGTTGGTCCTAGACGTTTCCACTTCAAAATAACAGCACTTACAGTTATCCTGGACAGCTCTAGCAGGGTAGAAATTTTACGAACTGACTTGATGGAAAGGTGGCATCCTATGACGGTGCCAAGTTGAAAGTCACTGCGCTCTTCGGTAAGGCAATTCTACTGCCACTGTTTGTCTATGGAGATTGCATGGCTGTGTGCCCAACTTTATACACCTGTCAGCAACGGGTGTGGTTGAAATAGCAGAACCAACTAATTTGAAGGGGTGTCCACATGTTTTTGAATATGTGGTGTACCTCAATCTACCTCAGCAACAAAAATCAACATCGAAGCTTACTTTCAAAAGACACTATAGTACCTGTGACATAACCTCCAGTGACCAGCTGTCATTCATAGTGATGGGCTGTGTGGCATTGCTTGGGATCTTGCTGTCTTTCTCAGAGGGGCGGAGCAGGGTGGGGCCAAAGACCGTGGCCAGGTTGTGGAAAGACATCTTGTTAACGCTCTCATTATCAGCAATCCTGTAAGAACACAGATGAGAGGAAGTCTCAGCTTGTGGGATGCAGAGAAAAAGGAAGGAGAGATTAGCAAGAGTATTTTACAGCTATCTGACTGTATTCATGTGACAGAATAGAATACGATGCCACTTTCGGGGACTATACCTCTTCAGGTGGTCCAGCAGAAAGAGGAAGGTGACCAGGTTGGGTTCTGGGAGTGATAGCAGCAGGTTCAGCATACAGCTCTCCTTAGCCACACTGTCTGACAGGGCTGAAAGAGGATACAATTAGTTAGCTTTTTTATGGTAACTGTACTACCTGATCTATGTTTAATGGTATGTTAAATTTCACGCTTATGCTGTATTCACTATGACAATATGAAAAGCAAATGGTAGGCTTTAAGGTTACAAGGAGAGACTGACCGATGCCTCCAGCGAAGTTGGGGTACAGGTCATCTGTGAAAAGAGGTTCCGGCAGCTCACGGAAATACAGCTTCAGCGTTCCAGCAATTGCATTCACATCCATCTCACTCATCATCACCGACACATCCTTATTGTCTGTCAATCACAGGAAGGAAATGAATGATAATCATGGGGGAACAGTAAGCTGCAGGACGGTATAAATAATAGCAATCCATTAATGACATTGTATACCTCCTGCTGTATTATTTGCAGGTTAGCGTTATTGGTCACGTTATGGAGGCACTCTGCAGAGTGCTCACTAGCTGTCACAGACACAAAGTCATAACATCTGATTAAAGTTATGTTGAGGACAAAAAACAAATGTTTTATTGTCATGAATTTTTACAATTTAGCCTATTTTGATTTTGCAGTTGGCCAATCTAAGGGAAAATCGCTCAGTTCTGCCTCCAGTACAAGACTCATGACAATAAACGTCAACCTGCGTATTATTTGCTATGGAGGAGATCCAAGGTCTGTGTACTCACTGGCATCAAATGCAGCCTTCAGGGCCTGGATGTCTGTAGCCACCCCTGAGACCCGGTAGATTCCCACCTCCTCCATGCCCCGGCGCTCGATCTCCTCTACACACTGCTTCACGATAAGGGGCACCTTAGAACGCTCCCGTCTGTCAAGGACACACACACAAACACACACATACACCAGGATTAAAACAGGATCAATGCAGGAGACGAGAAGTCCAGTGCTTTACACTACTGTTACCTGTGACTGCACAACTGGGTGTCTCATTTCTGACTACACAGCTGGTGTTTAGGTATTGTGGTAGTGCATAAACTATATTGAGATTCTTTTTCTGTTTCAATATAATATCTGTTTAATAATATAATATGTAAAACCTGTTCCCCAGTATGTAAAACCTGTTCCCCAGTATGTAAAACCTGTTCCCCAGTATGTAAAACCTGTTCCCCAGTATGTAAAACCTGTTGCCCAGTATGTAAAACCCAGTATGTAAAACCTGTTCCCCAGTATGTAAAACCAAGTATGTAAAACCTGTTCCCCAGTATGTAAAACCTGTTCCCCAGTATGTAAAACCTGTTCCCCAGTATGTAAAACCTGTTCCCCAGTATGTAAAACCCGTTCCCCAGTATGTAAAACCTGTTCCCCAGTATGTAATACCTGTTCCCAGTATGTAAAACCTGTTCCCAGTATGTCAAACCTGTTCCCCAGTATGTCAAACCTGTTCCCCAGTATGTAAAACCTGTTCCCCAGTATGTAAAACCTGTTCCCCAGTATGTAAAACCTGTTCCCAGTATGTAAAACCTGTTCCCCAGTATGTAAAACCTGTTCCCCAGTATGTAAAACCTGTTCCCCAGTATGTAAAACCTGTTCCCCAGTATGTAAAACCTGTTCCCAGTATGTAAAACCCAGTATGTAAAACCTGTTCCCCAGTATGTAAAACCTGTTCCCCAGTATGTAAAACCTGTTCCCCAGTATGTAAAACCTGTTCCCCAGTATGTAAAACCTGTTCCCCAGTATGTAAAACCTGTTCCCCAGTATGTCAAACCTGTTCCCAGTATGTAAAACCCAGTATGTAAAACCTGTTCCCCAGTATGTAAAACCTGTTCCCCAGTATGTAAAACCTGTTCCCAGTATGTAAAACCTGTTCCCCAGTATGTAAAACCTGTTCCCCAGTATGTAAAACCCAGTATGTAAAACCTGTTCCCCAGTATGTAAAACCTGTTCCCAGTATGTAAAACCTGTTCCCCAGTATGTAAAACCTGTTCCCCAGTATGTAAAACCTGTTCCCCAGTATGTAAAACCCAGTATGTAAAACCTGTTCCCAGTATGTCAAACCTGTTCCCCAGTATGTAAAACCTGTTCCCAGTAAGTAAAACCTGTTCCCCAGTATGTAAAACCCAGTATGTAAAACCTGTTCCCCAGTATGTAAAACCTGTTCCCAGTATGTAAAACCTGTTCCCCAGTATGTAAAACCCAGTATGTAAAACCTGTTCCCAGTATGTAAAACCCAGTATGTAAAACCTGTTCCCCAGTATGTAAAACCTGTTCCCCAGTATGTAAAACCTGTTCCCCAGTATGTAAAACCTGTTCCCCAGTATGTAAAACCTGTTCCCAGTATGTAAAACCTGTTCCCCAGTATGTCAAACCTGTTCCCAGTATGTAAAACCCAGTATGTAAAACCTGTTCCCCAGTATGTCAAACCTGTTCCCAGTATGTAAAACCCAGTATGTAAAATCTGTTCCCCAGTATGTAAAATCTGTTCCCCAGTATGTAAAACCTGTTCCCCAGTATGTAAAACCTGTTCCCCAGTATGTAAAACCTGTTCCCCAGTATGTAAAACCTGTTCCCCAGTATGTAAAACCTGTTCCCAGTATGTAAAACCTGTTCCCAGTATGTAAAACCTGTTCCCCAGTATGTAAAACCTGTTCCCCAGTATGTAAAACCTGTTCCCAGTATGTAATACCTGTTCCCCAGTATGTAAAACCTGTTCCCCAGTATGTAATACCTGTTCCCAGTATGTAAAACCTGTTCCCAGTATGTAAAACCTGTTCCCCAGTATGTAAAACCTGTTCCCAGTATGGAAAACCTGTTCCCCAGTATGGAAAACCTGTTCCCCAGTATGTAAAACCTGTTCCCCAGTATGTAAAACCTGTTCCCCAGTATGTAAAACCTGTTCCCAGTATGTAATACCTGTTCCCCAGTATGTAATACCTGTTCCCCAGTATGTAATACCTGTTCCCCAGTATGTAATACCTGTTCCCAGTATGTAAAACATGTTCCCCAGTATGTAAAACCCAGTATGTAAAACCTGTTCCCCAGTATGTAAAACCCAGTATGTAAAACCTGTTCCCCAGTATGTAAAACCCAGTATGTAAAACCTGTTCCCCAGTATGGAAAACCTGTTCCCAGTATGTAAAACCTGTTCCCCAGTATGCAAAACCTGTTCCCAGTATGGAAAACCTGTTCCCCAGTATGTAAAACCTGTTCCCCAGTATGTAAAACCTGTTCCCCAGTATGTAATACCTGTTCCCCAGTATGTAAAACCTGTTCCCCAGTATGTAAAACCTGTTCCCCAGTATGTAAAACCTGTTCCCAGTATGTAATACCTGTTCCCCAGTATGTAATACCTGTTCCCCAGTATGTAATACCTGTTCCCCAGTATGCAATACCTGTTCCCCAGTATGTAATACCTGTTCCCCAGTATGTAAAACCTGTTCCCCAGTATGTAAAACCTGTTCCCCAGTATGTAAAACCTGTTCCCCAGTATGTAATACCTGTTCCCCAGTATGTAATACCTGTTCCCCAGTATGTAATACCTGTTCCCCAGTATGTAATACCTGTTCCCCAGTATGTAATACCTGTTCCCCAGTATGTAATACCTGTTCCCCAGTATGTAATACCTGTTCCCCAGTATGTAATACTTGTTCCCCAGTATGTAATACCTGTTCCCCAGTATGTAAAACCTGTTCCCCAGTATGTAAAACCTGTTCCCCAGTATGTAAAACCTGTTCCCCAGTATGTAAAACCCAGTATGTAAAACCTGTTCCCCAGTATGTAAAACCCAGTATGTAAAACCTGTTCCCCAGTATGTAAAACCTGTTCCCCAGTATGTAATACCTGTTCCCCAGTATGTAATACCTGTTCCCCAGTATGTAATACCTGTTCCCCAGTATGTAATACCTGTTCCCCAGTATGTAATACCTGTTCCCCAGTATGTAAAACCTGTTCCCCAGTATGTAAAACCTGTTCCCAGTATGGAGAAATGGCCGCTGCCTTTTAGAGAGTAAAGAGAGTAAAGTGAACACTAAAAAGACCTGCAGTATTGCATCTTCAGCACTATAAAATGATGTTTTCTCAAATAAAAGCTGCCCATAAGTGACTGGAGTTTAGAGTTACTTTACAAATGATCATGAGAGCCTTGGGATCCCTATGAAAATAGAAAAACCCAAACAAGGCATGTCTTTGAGAGTTATTCCTGGCCTTACATTGAAAGTGAAGGAGGTTGGAGGAGGTATCCCATTCATTTGGCAATATTAGGTCTGATCTGTGTTGGTCACAGAAATGTGGTATGCATTACACTGAGGCTCTCATGACAGGCTTGACATGAGCTCATTTGGTTCTGGGTGCTGAGATTATACAGAGGCTAACAAAGACACATTCACTTACTTGGTTACAACACTTATTTTCACCCCAAACACGCCTGACTGTTTCCGCGAGGGCATTCTCTTTAGACTGAACTCTCTGCTGGTGAACTTCATTGACAGCTTCACCTCAATCTGCACCAAGAGAAGTTAAGAATTAGCCAGCAGTCAGAGAAATGAAGACTATTGCATGTAACATCATCAACACAGTACATGTAAATACAGGGGTCACACTTAATATTGAAAAGTCTTTATACCCCAGTAATCATCATGGGAAAAACCATTGTAATTACCATGTTATACAGGCCTAGATAACTTATTCAACAATGTTTACACTGGCCACTGGAGTATAAAGTGGTGCCAAAAATGCTCCCTTTGCAAAATAAAAAACAGTAAGATGTTGTGGTTTTGGAAAAGATTTGTGCAAAACAGTGAAGATTTAGCATTTTCTATGCTGGTATTACATACTCCGTTCATGGTGATGACTGTTCTTTGCCAGTCTTTGCTTTGCAGGGTCTGGGGATCCAGCTAGAAAATATGGAGACATCTGTCAGTCAGAGAAATCATCTGACCCAGTAACGCTGTGCAGACAGACGCTGTATGGACATCATGATGCTGTGGGATTGATGCAGTCTTTATCTCAGTACAGACATGTTATAGTACTGTATTAATGACATACATTGTATTATTAAGAACCAATGAGATATTTAAACCACTCAAAATCCTGCTTTGTAAGAATGTTTCGCACAGTTAGCCTCTTGATCCTTTCCAATTGATCAGAGACTAAAGCAGAACAAATCAAACTTAATGAAACTGTCCATATTAGAAGGAAATTATAATTTCACAGAAGAAAAGCTAAAACTGGACAAAAGGATTGTTTCAATGATGAAGATGGTTATTTTGCATTTCTTTCCAATCAGTAAGCCTGGGTCTTACATATCAGTTACCCATCACTTTCCCTCATCCTTACATAAACTCCATATGTTTGAGTAGTGTCAACTCAAGTTACTGTGCTATTTTAATCATCTGACTAATACCAAGCTGCCAACAGTTATTTCTAGGGGTCAGGCACAAGTGTTGTGATAACATCATCTCATGGTATTCAGATGACCTACCATGACAGATGTCCTCTCAGCCAAGGAACCAACAGACACTCAATATAACTCTGATAATCTTAATCTTTTTGTTCTGTGGACATCTCTCTTACATAAGGCAGTGGACTTATCAAAAGAGAATAGAGTATTAAGTATGAGAATATAACACATTCAAGGATACTTAAAATATGTACCAACTAAGGATGTATGTACATATTAAAATATCTACCCTACCCTCTATTAATGTTCCTAATCAAATACCATCCATGACAAAAATAAAGAAAGACCATTCTCTCTCTTATGTGTGCCATGTCTTTACCTTCTGTCTGAGCAGAGTGCTGCGGACCTTGCCCCACAGTCGTGCCCCTGTGCCTGGGGGCTTCCTGGGACCTGTGTCCCCCTCATCCTCCAGAGAACAGCTGCTAGTGAACTGACTGCTGGTCTGATCCAGAATCAGCTCTTCAGTACAGGTCTCACCCATTCTTTTAGTTGAGACTCAGTCGCTCACACTCTACTTTCCCCACTAATGTACTGTACCAAACAATGGGACAAACAAAACAAGACAGCAGTCCAGAAAATAATCTTCCAAATCAGCCACTCTGTCCTAAACAATCCCCAACTAACAGCATGGATCCCTCTGATCTGATATGGTTATTGGATTGTCTCAAAGAATCCTGAGGCCCGCATAGTCTTTTAGTGGTCCAGTAGAGTCCCCCACAAGTGTGTGTGTCCTGTCAACTTCTTAACCCTGTCATGCTATCAATCCTTCCACGCCAGATAAAAAATAAGTTGAACAAAGGCAGCCACTCGACCACGCTGCCTCCCTGTTGTTCCAGTTCCCAGATGGATCTGTGGATTAACTCCTGAGAATCCCCTCCTCCTGTGATTATGGACACACGCTGGCGGCTGCTCAGAGGTTGTTATGAGCACTACAACCCCAAGCCTCCTACAGGATCCTCATCAGTCACCAGTTAGTTGGTAGATATGTTTTGGGTCTACTGGCTCCTCCTAACTGAGCGCCTTTGTCTGACCCTTTCTCCTTTCAACCAAACCCTCCCACATCGGATCTGTCTCTTTTTAATCCCCAAACATTTGGGCACACACAATGTTCAGACTGCCTCTCCAATCAGCACTTATCTCAAATTCCACAAACAGATCAGACCCAGGCCAGAGGGTCACACACAATTGAATTGAAGTGTGGGACCACGTTGGTTGTGGATTGTCCAAAAAGACAATAGAATCAGCACATTGTCTATTCAAAAGACAAACATACAATGTTCTGTATTGGATGTTTTCAGGGTTCTTCTGAGAGGGGTCCCGCTCTGTCTCACTGGATAGATATGTACCAGGGGCTACATTTGGCCAGCCTGTTTCCCTTCCCAACTGTAATCCCCCTCTGTCACAACACCCCATCACCAGTCAGGCTGAGGTGACCCAGGAGCATCCCCCACAGTCCTTTTCCTTTTCCACACCACAGAACCACACATGGTGGGATTATCCACAGACAGGGCAGCTATTGGGGCTGGTATACTAGATAAGTCATTTTCACCACTGTGGCCTATTAGTTAATTCAGCTATGTCACTGTTGACACTGTAGACCAGCGTGACAGGCAACACAAAATGTGCTTCATACTCTCACTCCGTACCTGTATCTGTCCTTTGGCCATGATCCTGTCTGTGTTCTCTCCGTCCTCCTTGTTTTGCTTGGCTTTGTTGTAGCACTTCTCATAACACAGCAGCCTCAGAGTCTGAGAGCCTTCCAGCTCAATCTCAAACTCCTGCAGGGAAACAGCAAAAAAAACCACGTAAAAATCAATCCAGCAGATAAGGCTGAATAGACAGGACACTAACTGGCACGTGGCATCCTCACCTCGTTCCACTTGGGTTGTGTGGAGTCTCTGTACACTCGTGTCTTGGCTTTGTTCACAAAGTAGCCAAAGGAGTCCACCTCCAGAGTGCAGTAGAGATCTGTGTGGAAGAAGAAACAGTTCATGGGAGTTAGCGTGGTTAATAGGGATACACACTGAGTCACAGTAAGACCTGGATGGAGGAGTATACATGTACTTTGCCCTACACTGTTAAACCATACTTTATGACAATCCTCACAATACAACTTGCCATGCCCTCTGAATCTGGTAAGTACTGAGGATAATATTTCCTCTCCAGAGTATGTTTACATCTGGATTAACAGGTCAGATTTGTTATAAAATAAGAAAAACTGTATGCATCTGAGCTGTACGCGTGACTGTATTTGGGACAAAGAGTGAAACGACAGGGGTTTTCCATCCAGACCAGCTGTGGCCGGACCACAGTGTTCCTTGTTAATCCTCAGAGTTCTGACTGTTCCCCAGCAGCTGCTCCCCATGGGAATGTCTGCTGACTGCCAGGTGACAGCCGGACTGGAGGAGACTGACAGCGGAAGGGAAGGACAGCCTTGGCTATACTCCATTCAAGGTGATCAGGGTAGGACACCAAAAACTGAGCCACTTACTCAAGCTCTGTTGGAGGCCTGATGCAGAGTGAACAATGACATTCAGAAAACCGTAGAATCCAGACGATTCATCTTCTAAAGAGAGGAGAGGGAAAAGTCATGAGTTGTTAAATCAAAAACAATACTAATAAACATCTCCCTCTCTTATTATTAATAAGTGTGGCATTACTAACCAGCCTTCCATCCTTACTAATACTGTATCAGTTGTGTCAATGGCCTACCTTCTTTATTCATGGTCATTGGTATAGTATGGACCGTCTGAAGCTTCACACATGAGTTGGTGAGCATCTGCAGCTCCAGGGAGGTCAGAGAGAAGCTTTTGAAACCTGCAGGAGGGAATGGAGGTCAGAGAGAGACTGACGGCCACCATCAGCTCAATTATGGGATTGTCACAAGCATTGCTTATGTTGCAGAGAACACTCACACTTCTTCTGTTGCTCGCGGATGATGTCCTTCCACTCTGCACGTTCGTAATCTGATGAGATGAGGAATGTGAAGCCCTGAAACACACAAAGGAATATACAATACAACAGACATCTTACCAATGCTGTACCACATTTCTACACCTGTAGGGGGCAGCAGATCCTCGACCAAAATATTTCAAAGTACAAACAATGAACTGTGTAGTTGTTAGATATGACCTTGCAGGACCATAGGTGCAGAGAGAGAGGAATCAGTCAGTGGCTGGCTCACCTTGCCGTTCCTGTTGGCCACTCTGAAGGCCATGCTGGGGGACATGAGCAGCAGCAGAGACTCCTGCTCCGACAGCTTCTTCCTCAAACGCTCTATCGCCTTCCCTCCTTTAGTGGTTCTCTGCACAGACGCATATAGAAGACGAGCACTCAGACAGCTGCTGCCGTCTCAATGTATAGCACTGTCTCAGTCATTAATGGCTCTTATGAAGTCATGATCTGGTCAAGTGCTTCAACATTATTATAATAAAGTGATCTGTTATAACACTATAGGGACTTCCCCTCTTTCTGATGTCTGTTGTCACCTTCTCTCTCTGGAGCTCATTCTTGATCTGTGAGATTCTGATCTTCATGGCGTCAATCTCCTCGTCCTGGACCTGGGGTATGGGCGTGGCCTCCGAGTCCTCGATGGTCTGGAAGGTGAGGTCTGACAGTGGGATGTACCACTTACAGTCATACTGCTGGCCTTTCCTGGAGAGAGACAAACACACACACACACAAGAACCATCAAACACACACACACACACACGCAGACAGACAGACGTAAGGAACACCACAGCCAGGATATTAAACAAACCATCTGGTCCATCAGTAAATCTACACTTACCCTGCAGTCTGTTTCTTCAACTTGGCACAGAGAAGTAAGTCTGTGAAGAGGAAGACATGACGAAGCTTTCTGGATCCCTCCACCAGCTCCACCATGAAGCAGTCCCTCAGCAGCTGACGGTTCTACAGAGGCAAAACAGGGAATCACACATTCATTGGATATTTTATCTATTCATATTCACACCCGTAACCCCCTCATTCAATCAATTCACAGAACACAGAATCAGTAGTTGTCGAGTGGGTTTCATAAACAAATGTACTCTGATGAATCACGTGACTTGGGTTGCAAAATTCTGTGATTTTGGGAAAACCAGGGAATTTATTGAAAGTTGCCATACCAGGCGGTGATTCAACCGGTCAAAATGCTCTCGATGGTGCAGCTGTAGAACTTAACTTAAGCATCTGGGGACCCATGCCAAATATTTTCAGTCTCCTGGGGGGGGGGGGGGGAAGGTGTTGTTGTGCCCTCCTCACAACTGTCTTGGTGTGTTTGGACCATGATAGTTTGTTGGGGATGTGGACACCAAGGAACTTGACACTCTCGACCCGCTCCACTACAGCCCCGTCGACGTTAACGGGGGCCTGTTCAGCCCACCTTTTCCTGTAGTCCACAATCAGCTCCTTTGTCTAGCTCACATTGAGTGAGAGGTTGTTGTCCTAGCACCACACAACCAGGTCTTTGACCTCCTGCCTATAGGCTGTCTCATCATTGTCAGTGATCAGGCCTACCACTGTTGTGTTGTCAGCAAACTTAATGATGGTGTTGGAGTCGTGTTTGGCCACACAGTTGTGGATAAACAGGGAGTACAGTAGGGGACTAAGCACACAGCCCTGAGGGGCCCCAGTGTTGAGGATCGGCATGGCAGACGTGTTGTTGCCTACCCTTACCAGCTGAGCTGTAGTCAATTAATATCATTCTCACATCAGTGTTCCTTTTGTCCAGGTGGGAAAGGGCAGTGTGGAGTGCAATGGAGATTACGTAATCTGTGGAGCTGTTGGGGTGGTATGCGAATTGGAGTGAGTCTAGCTTATCTGGGATGATGCTGTTGATGTGAGCCATGACCAGCCTTTCAAAGCACTTCATGGCTACCGACGTGAGTGCTACGGGGCGGTAATAATTTTAGGCAGGTTACCTTTGCTTCCTTGGGCACAGGGACTATGGTGGTCTGCTTGAAACATGTAGGTATTACAGACACAGTCAGGGAGAGGTTGAAAATGTCGATGAAGACACTTGCCAGTTGGTCCGCGCACTTCGTCGATGCACTTATTGATGAAGCCAATGACTGAGGTGGTATACTCAAGGCCATTGGATGAATCGCGGAGCATATTCCCGTCTGTGCTAGTAAAACAGTCCTGTAGCGTAGCATCCGCGTCATCTTACCACTTCCGTATTGAGCGAGTCACTGGTACTTCCTACTTTAGTTTTTGCTTGTAAGCAGGAATCAGGAGGATAGATTTATAGTCAGATTTGCCAAATGGAGGGCGAGGGAGAGCTTTGTATGCATCTCTGTGTGTGGAGTAAATGTGGTCTAGAGTTTTTTTCCTCTGGTTGCACATTTAACATACTGGTGGAAATTCAGTAAAACGGATTTATGTTTGCCTGCATTAAAGTCCCCGGCCACTAGGAGCGCTGCTTCTGGATGAGCATTTTCTTGTTTGCTTATGGCCTTATACAGCTGGTTGAGTGCGATCTTAGTGCCAACATAGGTTTGTGGTGGTAAAATAGACGGCTACGAATAATATAGATGAGAACTCTCTTGATAGATAGTGTGGTCTGCAGTTTATCATAAGGTACTCTACCTCAGGCGAGCAATACCTCGAGACTTCTTTAATATTAGACATCGAGCATCAGCTGTTATTGACAAATAGACACACACCCCATTGGCCAATAGAACGGATGGCAGCGGGGGTTTAATCACTTGCCTACGAATTCTCAGAAGGCAGCCCAACCTCCTCCCCCTTTTTCTCCGTCTTTTCTCCATGCAAATGACGGGGATTTGGGCAGTTCCCGAGAAAGCAGTATATCCTTCGTGTCGGACTCGTTAAAGAAAAGAGCCAGTGTTTACAGGAATAGATCCTAATAATCCTGCCTGCCTGGCCAGTCCAGTGGGCGGTTGGTAACTGATGCAGTGACATCTGCTCTTCCTGTGGCCAGAGCGGGGCTGTGAATGCTTGGACTGTTAATACTGACCTTTGACCCTAAAAAGCTGCTTATAATTTTTTTTTTTTTTAAATAGCACACATGTGGGACTCTACCAATCCATCCTAACCACATTTATGTAAAAACAAGGAAAACTCCACCAGGGAGATGCCCTCGTGGATTTATGGTCACTGTATTTACATGGTCATCGGTTACGTTGACATATCTCAAAATGGAGGATGACTATCTGATGACAAAATTGGTAAGATGGGCCCAACTAGGAGGTGGAAACTTTCCCTGGGAATATAATGGAAATATATGAAAATTAATATGAATACCATTTAAATGTAGATGTTTTTTGCATTAGAAATATTTACCATATCATATAGAGACAGAAACATAAACCTTTTACCTTATCATAAGTAGACATAATTTCAAATGATTAAATCCATCCAATATAAATTTTATTATGAATTGAGCATTCATTAAATGGGTTGACTCTTCACATGGGAAGATTTCACTGAACAACAGAAGGGAATAAAATGATTCTGATTCCAGGAGGACCATGAGCTGTTGCTATCGATAAGGTGTCCGATTCATCATTTTCACCTCGAATAGAAGTAGAGGGACTTTTGTAAGAGGTTGCTTGTTGTGAGCGCTGAGGGAACTTTCTGCACTTGGCCAGGTGATTCTGCATCTTTGTTTCATTCTTCACATATGATTTGACACAGTATTTTCAAATGTATCCAGCTTTTCCTTCTACATCAGCTGCAGTGAACTGTCTCCACACATCAGATAGTGCCTGTGGCATTTTCCTGTAAAGATTAGAAGAAAAATATATACAATTCCATATACAGATAAATAGTTAAGCAGTTAGATTAAACAACTCCTTTGTAAGATATGTTTTATTTTATTTAACATGTATGGATTAACACTCCTTAGTTAGCAGGCTCAAGCAAGCTAAAACCCACATGATAGCAACTAACTAGCAGAAATTGTTAACAAGTTAGAAATTATTTAAACACACTTTGCTGTAGACTATTTATTAGTTACATTATTTTTTGTTACGTCATCAAATATATTCACCCCACCCAGTATTGAAATCAAAACTTACCAGAAAGCATGTAGTCCTTGGCTCAGACAGTGTAGTTGTGTGGGCTCAATAGCATCTCACTAGTGTGCAAGAGCTTGAGAATCAGGAGGATATGTGATGGAAGAGTGCACTGTGCATGCAGTTGCAATTCCTTTTAATTGGGGATAGTTTAACCAAAATATGCCACAAGACCTAGAATTGCCTTATGTGTATCCCACAAAAAAAGGTTCACTGTTATAAGCTAACCTTTTTGATGAATTTAAGCAAAATTCCCAACATTCTGGGGCTTAACTTCCCAGGGAAAATCTCCAGAAATTTACAGGAAAGTTTCCGACCCTTTGCAACCCTAGGCCCAACTAAATCAAACCCTGGATTTCAATCACCACAGTAAGTTTATCCAGTTAGCTACCAAACTCCAGTCACTTACAAGTACTACATTTATTTTGCCTTTAGCAAATAGAGGCCTATGAATTTGGAATACTACAATAGAGCCAACCCATACAGAAATGTAATTTGTCTGAGTTCCATTCTCACGTTTACTTATTGTAAGAAGTCTGATGGACATAGTTGGACAGGTTTCCAGTAATAATAGATGAAATTCAGCAGGGGTGAGGGAGTGAGGGTAAGTAACTAGTACGTGCCGCCACGGGAAAGGGTGGACGGATACTTGATAAGACGTGCTACAGGTCATTTCTGGGAAGCAGACTTCAGAGTGGGAAAGGATGATGGGAGTGGGGGAGCCAGGACAAGGATGTAGGCAGTGCGATGGGCTTTCCTGGTCAGAACCATATTATTTTGTCATGAGCTTCCTCTACGCTCCACTTCCTCCACTAATAAACCAGACAGGCAGAGATGACTCAGCAGGAATCTGACTCACAACGCAGGTTTATTGGAGTTTACAGACACACCTTTTCCCTGGCTTTTACAGGAACTGAGAAGCACTGATTGGCTAATTTACAGTAACCCTCAGATTCCTAATGTATAGCTCTGAACCTGTGTTGCTTGGGGGAATCTATCTTATTATGCTAACTACTGTAACTGTCTGAATGGACGAGATGCAGGCTGTGTAATCTGACACTATTTTGCTTATGGAATGGTGCAGTGTGACATCAAAGTGTCTGAAAAGAAGACAAGTATGAAAGCATTATAAAGGGAGGTCCAGATAGCCACAAGACCAGGTTCGGGTGTCTGTGTGCCTCTAAAGCCGTGTTCACATTGGCAGTTTGAAGCAACTCAAAACCTATACATTTGCATATCTGATTCGAATCTGATATTTTTCCTGCAAAAAAACACAGAATCTGACACATCTGATTCCTTGTCAAATCTGATTTATTTGCCCTCAAGTGGTTTTTAGACTTTTATTCAGCATATATTGTTTCTTGCTAGCTACTCTGCTGACAGTTTGACAAGAACATGTGGTAGCTAACTAGCTTGTTAATTGGTTACAAATAAATTAGTGAATGTGCTAGCTAGCTAGTTGACTGCTGTGGCTAGCCAAAAAGGTATCGTTTGAAAGTTCTATCATCTTATCCTTTGAGGCTTTAAAAGTCTTCTTACATAATGATTTTGAACATTCAAAGCAAACGTCCATGGCAGGCATTGTTGTCACCTTAGCTTGCTACATAACTTCTGAGTGACAGGAAGCACAAGCACCAATCAGCCTACCCTACTGCACACACACACCCGTCGTTACTGTGACAACTAGTGGAGCCTTGTCAGCAAATGACTGCTGTCTGAACATACACAAATTCGATTTGGTCACTTGAAACTTTCTGTTTGGACAGTCAGTTGTCCAAAATGCATGCCACCTCATGTCATAGCCTGCCACACTGACCTCTCCCTTCTTCACTGTCATAGACTGCCTGCGTGGGGTGATCTCCTCGTTGATGCTGGACAGGAAGTTCTGGGAGATTCTCAGGGCATCCTGCAGCAGTGGATAGTCTGGGTGGCTGGAGGGGGTGTGTTTCAACAGGTCCTGAGAGAGAAAGAGAAAGAGAGAAAAAGATAGAAAGAGGGTGAAAGAAAGAAAAAAAGGGGGGAGAAAGGTGAAAGAAAAAGAAAGGAGAGAGAGGGTGAAAGAAAGTAAGAAAAAGAGTGAAAGGGTAAGAAAAAAGGAGAGAAAGATGGAAAGAAAGAGAGAAAGAGCGGAGAGAGAAAGAAAGAGTAAAAAAGGAGGAGAAATAGTAAGAAAGAAAGAAAAAGAAAGGAGAGAGAGGGTGAAATAAAGAAAGAGGGAAAGAGAGAAGTGAAAGAAAGAAAGATAAACCGGGTGAAAGAAAGAAAGAAAAAGAAAAAAAGAGCGAAAGAAAAAATTTAAGAAAGGAGAGAAATAGTAAGAAAGGAAAAGAAAAAAGAAAGGAGGGTGAAAGAAAGAAACGAGAGAAACAAAGAATGAGAGAGAAATAGTAAGAAAGGAAGAGAAAGAGGAGAGAGTGAAAGAAAGAGGGTGAAAGAAAGGAGGAAAGAGAGAAAGAAAGAAAGAGACAGAAAGAAATAAATAAAGAGAGAAGGAAAGGGAGACAGAGAAATAAAGAATTCAAAAATTAAGAAAGGAGAGAGAGCGAAAGAAAGAGGAGAGAGCAAAAGAGAGAAAGAAAAAGATAGGAAGAGAAGAAAGAGAAAATGTGAAATAGAGAAAGAAAAAATACATTCATTTGAGATAAATTATGATCACTTTTTCTAAGATATGTGAAGCATTGTTTTCATAAAAGAAATTCAGGTCTGAAGGGAAAAAATCTTCAGTGTGTTGATTTGACTTACATGCAGAACCAGGGTGCTGCGGGTGACTCTGTCCATGGGTTTATAGAGCAGAGCTGAGGGGGACAGGGTCATAAAGTATATAAAGTCCAAGGCAGGACAAGGCAACGCAGAACTAACAACATAGAACACCTTGAGGTTGAGGGTCATATTCAATATGCTTTAACTAAGCATGTACCACTCTTTCTGAATTCAAATAATTAGAGGGTTGAATTCTTCATAATCTTGAACTATAGATATTTAAATAAATGTAAGGTTTAGTTCATTTTGACTGTGAATTGTTCAAAATAATAAAATTGCACTTACTTTCCAGTGAATGTTTTGCCTGGTCTTTGCATTCCTTGGTGCTTATGACCTTAAGATTCTGAGTGCACAACAGGAATTGAGAAAGGCATAATGATACGAGTACACCATTTCAACACAGCATCACAGTAATATTTATTTTAATCTCTGTCCAACCAGCCGGTTCTAGCAATTGAGCCTGGGGATGAGGTATTCTATCCGAAACGTTGCCCGTGTAAAAGTAAACATAGAAAATACAATACATACCTGACATATTTCAGCAAACTGTACGTTGGCCTGGCAGCACTTGTCAGCAGTCTCCACAGCAACCGTATAGTTATCCACAAAGGCCCTGTACACTCCTAGCTGGCTGGCCTATAATAGAGAGTAGATACGATGTAGTTAACCTGTTGTTGGATTCATGGACCCAGTTTTGGCTGCTCTCTACTCCGGTGATACTAGTTGCTCTCCCTTCTCATGGTGCTGAGAATAGCGATCAGACGAGGTATGGCCTTTCAACAAAAAACAGCATTGATAACATGCATCCTATCAGTCATAATTTGTCCTTTTTTTATGACTGTGCACACACACACACACACACACACACATACGAGTGTGCATGTAAACAGTCATTAAAAAAAAGGACAAATGATGTGATTTTGTTTCATGCATCTTCCTTTCCTCCACCGTCATACTGAGGCAGCTCTTTGCAGTCAGGAGCCTCTTAGTGATGTTTTGTCCTCCTTTACTGCCTGTTATGTGCTATAGCCAGGCTTTTATCTGTGTGGGAGATGTGAGCAGACTGCCTGGAGACATGTGGGGTCCAGCATCCACCGCACATTATAGCCAGTCTAACTCCCTCTTTCTACTCTTTAAATCTCTCTTCAGTATTATTAATGATCAAAGGAAGTCTACTAATATTGTCTTTAAAAGTGACTGACTTATTGGATAAATATCTGCTTACGCACAGAAGAATGCAGTTTGTGGCTGGGGGAGTCTATTTCACGTTTTTGTACTCATGAACAAAGGAACAAATGCATCTGGAAGAACTAACACAAAAGAACCATAACAACATTTCCTAGGTCTTTACACAACAATAATAATGCTCACCAGTTTCTGGAAGAGATCGCCCACACACTGGTTGTGGCACCACTCCTGAACTCTGGGTAGCAGGGCATCGTAAAAGTCCTTGTGGATCTCATGGAGCTCCGTCACCTTGAAGAAGATGGTCTCTATCTGCTGGATGGTCAGCATCGGCTGGGAGGTGGTGGCCGCTGCCCTCAGAGGCTTCATGGGCTGGGACAATCAATGCAAGACAAGCATTACTGTGTGTGTGTGTGTGTGTGTGCGTGTGTGTGTATACATCCATCCGTCTGTCCATCCAACATTTTACTGTCCCAATGCTCTGAAATCACTGTTCATCACAGTGAGGTGTGGCATATTCAATTAGTGTCATATTCAATTAGCTCAAAGTCCTGTCTCTTACCAGTAAGATAGCCCCCAGGTGGCTGAGATATGTCTCCTCACTGGCCAGGATCCCTGACAAAACCCACTTCCGCATCTCCAACTCTTTCTCCTGATCCAGCTCTGTCTGTGTGTGAGAATGAGACTAACAGTGAATGGCAGAGAGAGAGAGAAAGAGAGAGACAGTGAGAACGACAGACCAGGGATTCACTTCTACCAGGCTTATTTGGTGATTCTAATTGTAACCAGAGCAGATCTTCCCTAATCCCCCTGGGTGTTGAATGAGACCGCTAAACAGCTACGAGTAGAGACTGTCGTCTCATGGGAACCCAATACATTTGATTAAATCCTGTTGGAGATGTAGAGGGCAGAGGCCAGGGTCAAAGATCCATTGTATTGTGGAGGGAAACAATTGTTTTCCTAGCCTAGGATGGGACCTGTAGTTACTGATGGGTCAAAGGCATCAGTAGTTAGGTTTCTGACAGTCTGTCGCTCACGATTCCATTTATTCCGTTCCAGCCATTACTATGAGCCCGTACTCCCCCGTTAACGTGCCACCAGCCGCCTGTGGTCGGTCGATATGGAGCTCATGCACAGAGCCGAAATGAATAGCTCTGACATTCCACAGCTGGAATACTAAGGGGGGCACAAGAGAAGGCCTCCCCCTGGATTTAACCTTTGAAGATCAGAGAGCTGAGCACATCAGAGGAGGACCTAGGGGACACCGGAGATTGGCTAGGTACAGTACAATAGAGGTGGATGAGATTTATAGGGTGAGTGAAAGTGTGGTTGGAACGAGCAGAGCATCTCTATTAAATACACTCAGAGAGCCCAAGGCAGAGTTATAGAGGACGGGGGCATTAACAGACAGCTGCACTGGGTGGAAAAATCAGACACATGGGCTTTAAGAGTAGAAGATGGAGGTGTATGATAAACTGGCAATAACCTTACCGACAGGGTGGACTCCAGGGAGCCAGAGGAGTGTGTGTGCTGGCTGCTGCAGCTCTTGGAGCGGAGGCGAGGTGAGGAGGAGGGTGAGGTGCTGAAAGGCAGGAGGTCATGGTGCTGCTGGTGCTCCTCCGCCTGCTCCAGGTCATAGCCATAGGAAGGAGGGGTCCCACTGTAGGGGACTTTTGGGATAATTACAGACAGATGGAGGGGATTAGGTGTGGTAGTGTGTAGTAGGTTCCAAGACAGTGGCACTGTGTGAATCTCTCTCTCTGACACTTCACACCCTTCACATGCAAGACATTCTCTCTTCTCCTCTAAAAACACCATTAAAGCCACTGAACAGGCAGTGAAAGAAGATAGGAATGTGTGATCAATTGTCATGACCGGTTTGACTGGGAACATCACCTCCCTCCAAAAAATATGTGTCTATATTCATCTGCTCTTTGAAATATATCTTTTTTTATTTAAAAACAATAATCCTTTGTTGAGACGAGAATATGGTGCAGACTCAAAAAGAACCAAAGTAGGTCTTACATCAAACACAAGGGTGTAAAAATATTACGAAAACAAAATAAAGTTATTCATATCTGTATATCAATGGTATTATATAAAAGCTACTGTACATTCAAAATAACTAGAATGACCTGATGAAAACAGCTCTGTCATTCAAACTCTAATGTGCTCTATTCCAATACATTCTGTGTCTCGGTGCTTCAAATCCCCTCTGATCTTCAGAGACTGTGCCAGACACACAGGGACCATCCCACAGCAGAGGATAAGCCAGGAGAATCGCAGCAAAAACTCTGATTCACTTGTGTGGTGAGGGGAAGCATTAGTCAGTCCCTCTACTCTCTGTACATGACATACTTTAACTGTACAGATGCAGAAGCAGTTCAAGGCAGCTATACTGAACAGGAGCTTATTAACCATAGTAATGCTTTATTTACATATCAACTCGATGACAATAAACACTCGAAGGAGGGCACAGAGTAAGCGAGCAATTAAAGAGGAATTCCTTCTTAATGATCACTCAGTAGCCATAGGTGAACCAGTAGCCTGAGGGACAGATATTTGGGACAATGGGAGTTCCGCCACTCGTCATCATATCTTCTCCTCTCCTTCCATCTCAACCATGTCGGATTGTGGCTGTGTGGTTTTCAAGTTCATTCTTGGTGAATAAATCCAAGGTGTAGGGAAGTGGCCAGAACACAGACCAGAAAACACCCCCTTTTATTCACAATCACAGCAAAGCAGACATTCTGGGTGGAAGTGTTTGCAGACACAATGCAAAACAGGGGTCTATCTTGATGTGTTAGCTGCTGTTGTCTAGTTGTTTCCACTATTATTCATCTATATAGTTCTATATAGTTTTGCATCAAGAACAGTTCAATCCCTTTTATTGTCACTTTGACTCATCAACAACATCTACCATTATTGTCAGTATCAGTGCGGCAGAAGCACAAGCACCACCAGTGTAACGATACAAGCTGTGGTGTATGTAGCTGAAATACTGTATGTTCAGAAGTGGACACACAGATAACTATACTGAATCAAAATATAAACGTAACATGTAAAGTATTGGTCCCTTCATGAGCTGAAATAAAAGATCCTCGAAAATGTCCATATGCACAAAAAGCTTAATTCTCTCAAATTCTGTGCACATATTTTTTACATCCCTGTTAGTGAGCATTTCTCCTTTTCCAAGATAATCCATCCACCTGACAGGTGTGGCATATCAAGAAGCTGATTAAACAGCATGATCATTACACAGGTGCACCTTGTGCCGGGGCCAATAAAAGGGCAATCTAAAATGTGCAGTTTTGCCACACAACACAATGCCACAGATGTCTCAATTTGAGGGAGCGTGCAATTGGCATGCTGACTGAAGGAACGCCCACCTCCAATGGCGTTTTAGAGATTTTGGCAGTGCGTCTAACCGGCCTCACAACAGCAGACCACGTGTAACCACCCCAAACCAGGTTCTCCACATCCGGCTTCTTCACCTGCGGGATCATCTGAGAGCAGCCACCCGGACAGCTGATAAAACTTTGAGTTTCTACAACCAAAGAACTTCTGCACAAACTGCTCGTCGTCTTCACCAGGGTCTTGACCTGACTGTAGTTTAACGTTGTAGCCAACTTTGGTGGGCAAATGCTCACCTTCAATGGTCACTGGCATGCTGGAGATGTGTGCTCTTCACGGATGAATCCCGGCATCAACTGTACTGGGCAGATGACAGACAGCGATGGCATCATGCGGGCGAGCGTTTTGTTGATGTCAACGTTGTGACATGGTGCCCCATGGTGGAGGTGGGGTTATGGTATGGGTAGGCATAAGCTACAGACAACAAAGACAACTGCATTTTGTCAATGGCAATTTGAATGCACACAGTGATACTGCAACAAGATCCTGAGGCCCAGTGTCGTGCCATTCATCCACAGCCATCACATTTCAGCATAAAAATGCACGGCCCCATTTTGCAAGGTTCTGTACACAATTCCTGGAACCTAAACATTTCCCAGTTCTTCCATGGCCTGCATACTCCCATTAAACATATTTGGGATGCTATGGATCGACGTGTACAACAGCGTGTTCCAGTACCCGCCAATATCCAGCAACTTCACACAGTCATTGAAGAGGAGTGGAACAACATTCCACAGGCCACAATCAACAGCCTGATCAACTCTATGTGAAGGAGATGTGTCGTGCTGCATGAGGCAAATGGTGTTCTCACCAGGTACTGTATCTGTGACCAAGAGATGCACATCTGTATTCCCAGTCATGTGAGATCCATAGATTAGGGCCTAATGAATTTATTTCTGATTTATTATTTCCTTACTTTAACTGTAAAATCTTTTAAATTGTTGCATGTTGCGTTTATATTTTTGCTCAGTGTAGTTCACCTCTGCTAGAAAACAGGAAAGAGAGGATTCCGGAAGCAAGGAAGGCAGATGGAACCCAGCCATGTGGAGTGGCCGGGGGCTGGTTGAGTCAGGCTGACAGTGGGACACCCCCAGAGACCATGACAAAGAACCTGAACAAACACACTGGGCCGTGCAGAGAGAAACCACTGTGTTTACTCTGGAGGAGCAGGCAAGGAGAATACAGGGGAAGTCAATGTGAAAGGCCACACTGTGTGTCTGTCAGATTATACAACAGCAGTGACCCTGAGTGAATAACCTCTCACACAGTAAAATGGACATAAACTATAAAACATGTCTTAAAATGTTATTTCTTACATTAATTGATATTAACTCAAATAATGTTCACAGAGACAGTTATTTACATGGCTCTGGGAAAACCATGCATTTTAAATGCAGAATAGTTATCCTTGGTAGCATGAAAAAGCAGGCAAGCTTCCCAACATTGAGTGAAGAGGATTTCACAATAGACTAGTTCCTCAGTACAGCTTAGTTCTCAGACTGCAAGGCCTGTTGCTAAGGAAGTGTCCAGGCAGGTCTGTCCAGAACATTCAGCAAATTCATCAACTTCAGAGCAGGAAACAGACATTCTGCACACGGTCACCTTTTCACACAAACATCCCCCTCCTCCCACACGTACACATTTAAATTAATATTAAATATCATATATCAACTCTGGGATTGCTGTCTTCGAACCAACCCTGTGAGTTGTCTAATGCATTGACTTTTTCCTAAGTTAAATCACGGTAAAACGTTTAACAAAGAAGATCAGCTACAGCTCTGTGGGATTACCAAAGAGCTAATGCAGTTTCCTCTGTGCAGTATTAGTATGGAAAGCCGTTTTAACATAGTCAGTGGCCAGTTCACGAAAATGGTTCGCTCCTACAGACAGTGAGTCACAAGGCCATGGCTTGCTATATAAAGCAGGCAGACAGGCATTCAGTTACTTTTATATTGAACGTTAGAATGGGCCAAACTAGTGACGTAAGTGACTTTCAGAGTAGTATGATCGTCGTTGCCAGGGGCGCGGGTTCGAGTATCTCAGAAACATCCGGCCTCCTGGGATTTTCACGCACGACAGTGCCTAGGGTTGGCCAATAATGGTACGACAAACAAAAAACATCCAGTCAGCAGCAGTCCTGTGGTCGAAAACAACTCGTTGATGAGAGAGTTCAAAGGAGAATGGCAAGAATCATTCAAGCAAACAGGCAAATAATAGCTCAGTACTACAGTGGTATGCACAACGGCATCTCGGAGCACTAAACTCGTCGGTCCTTGTCACGGATGGGCTATTGCAGCAGAAGACCACACAGGTTCCATTCCTATCAACTAAAAACAAGAAGAAGATGCTCCAGTCGGCACGCGATCACCTACACTGGACAATTGTGGAGTGGAAAAACATTGCCTGGCCCGACAAATCCTGGTTTCTGTTTGGTCATGCTGATGGCTGAGTTAGGATTTGGCGTAAGCAGCATGAGTCCACGGCCTCATCATGCCGGGTGTCAATGGTACAGGCTGGTGGTGTAATGGTGTGGGGAATGTTTTCCTGGCACACGTTAGGTCCCTTGATACCAATGTCAACACCCCGAAGAATTCAAGCTGTTCTGAAGGAAACTGGGGGATTGAACCGGTATTAGATGGGTGTACCAAAATAAACTGTGTATATTCATCACGTTTTATATTAATAATGGAATTTTTTTAATGAATAATGGAATTTTCTATATTAATATTATTTTACTTTGAAAATGTGGAGTAGATTGTGTACATCAATACGAAAAATATAAAATGTAATCTTTTTTAGATAAAATTTTAAGGCAGCAAAATGTGAAAACTGTGCAAGGAATTTGTAGACTTTCACTAGCACTGTATGTAGGAGCACGTAAATTGAATCCCGACCCCATGAAGTTCATTATAATACAGTGGGGCAAAAAAGTATTTAGTCAGCCACCAATTGTGCAAGTTCTCCCACTTAAAAAGATGAGGCCTGTAATTTTCATCATAGGTACACTTCAACTATGACAGACAAAATGAGAAAAGAAAAATCCAGAAAATCACATTGTAGGATTTTTAATGAATTTATTTGCAAATTATCTTTTTAAGTGGGAGAACTTGCACAATTGGTGGCTGACTAAATACTTTTTTGCCCCACTGTAAATAACAAAATATAAATGCTATTGTCGCTATCAAAAATGTGAATAATTGCTATCAATTACATTTTTGATATCCAAAATTGTCATTTTTATATTGATGAATCATATAAATAAAAATATATATCTTAATGACATTTTAACAACAATAACTGTATGTTAAAACAGCTTCCCTAGTAATAGTGAAAGCAGAGGGGTTTACTCTTAAACACTATGTGGTTGAATGGTGGTAGAGTGGATCTGTGTCTCCCCTCAATTAACCTCAAAATGGTTACTAATGTGCAATAGAGCTGTAACAAATATATTCTAATAACATTGCATAACAGTGCTCAAACCAACAGCTGGGGCTGAGAGGGTTTTAGATGTAGCAGCAAAGGACAACGTTTCTCTGGACTTTTAATAGAGAATCCTGCAGAATTTAGAGGTTCTTTCAGCATTATTGAATTTGCCAGTGTTCTGATCTTTGGGTTTAGGAAGCCAAAGTTCATCAGGCTCAGAAAAGCTTTGGCTGGATCTGGAAGTTGTGTTTGTTTAGTGTACAAGTTAGTAGTTCCCGAGGGAGCCATTTGGCCACACTACTACAAACCCGCTTCTCTTTTATCTTTTACAATAGGACAAGGCTGACCTATAAATAGCTGTCTGCTAGGATTACAAACATAACAGGTTAACATGCTCTTAAATCCTAGTCCAGAGAATAACCTGTGCACTGTCAACATGCACTCTGTCCCTGTGGATGCAACAATTGTGGAGAGTGATGAGAGGTTTGACGCAACACACACAACAAAAGCATCAAGGACATATTCACAGACCTGTAATCCTAATCCACATGTATAGATAGATGAACTGACTATGATCCAGAGAGAAGGGGAATGACAGATGTGTTAGCAGGACAAATCCACAGAATCATAAACACAGAAATTCAACATCACAACTGTGATGTGACCTTGCTTAGAGAGCAGGGTTCACACAGTTTTGGCAGGATACAGGATATCCATATGAATGCTAAAAAATACATTTAAAAAAGGACTTGTCTTGAAGATATAGTTCCCTTTTCTTTCTCCCTTGGATTAAGACCGAGAGCTTGATTGTGTTGAAGCTGAATGTTGCTGTTTTTAGAATCTCCATGTAATGCATCAAAGCACTGTCACACTTCACTGCATTGGCTAAAGGACACTTTAAATATTTCTATGGAGAGAAGGATGAACTCTGCATTTGTTCTGGAAATAACTAAACGGAGGAAATGGTCCAGACAGTGATCAGAGTGACAGTCTGTAGAGATCCTGCCAGTCCCATCTGGACACGCATTAACCGGGATGGGATGCAATGGACAAAACAGAGTACATCGATTCCTCTCAATTGACCACCAGAATTGAGATTAAAAAATCTGTTAAAATGAGACACAAATGTTAAAGGATTCTCCAAAGAAGGGGCTAATATTCCCTTTAAGACTGATTATTTGGGACATTATGGTCCAGGAATAATAACTGTAGTATTGAGTGTAGTACAATGACAGTCTCTGTCAATGACAGCATGCTTATAGATGAGAAAATACAGTGCCTTGCGAAAGTATTCGGCCCCCTTGAACTTTGCGACCTTTTGCCACATTTCAGGCTTCAAACATAAAGATATAAAACTGTCTTTTTTTGTGAAGAATCAACAACAAGTGGGACACAATCATGAAGTGGAACGACATTTATTGGATATTTCAAACCTTTTTAACAAATCAAAAACTGAAAAATTGGGCGTGCAAAATTATTCAGCCCCTTTACTTTCAGTGCAGCAAACTCTCTCCAGAAGTTCAGTGAGGATCTCTGAATGATCCAATGTTGACCTAAATGACTAATGATGATAAATACAATCCACCTGTGTGTAATCAAGTCTCCGTATAAATGCACCTGCACTGTGATAGTCTCAGAGGTCCGTTAAAAGCGCAGAGAGCATCATGAAGAACAAGGAACACACCAGGCAGGTCCGAGATACTGTTGTGAAGAAGTTTAAAGCCGGATTTGGATACAAAAAGATTTCCCAAGCTTTAAACATCCCAAGGAGCACTGTGCAAGCGATAATATTGAAATGGAAGGAGTATCAGACCACTGCAAATCTACCAAGACCTGGCCGTCCCTCTAAACTTTCAGCTCATACAAGGAGAAGACTGATCAGAGATGCAGCCAAGAGGCCCATGATCACTCTGGATGAACTGCAGCGATCTACAGCTGAGGTGGGAGACTCTGTCCATAGGACAACAATCAGTCGTATATTGCACAAATCTGGCCTTTATGGAAGAGTGGCAAGAAGAAAGCCATTTCTTAAAAATATCCATAAAAAGTGTCGTTTAAAGTTTGCCACAAGCCACCTGGGAGACACACCAAACATGTGGAAGAAGGTGCTCTGGTCAGATGAAACCAAAATTGAACTTTTTGGCAACAATGCAAAACGTTATGTTTGGCGTAAAAGCAACACAGCTGAACACACCCTCCCCACTGTCAAACATGGTGGTGGCAGCATCATGGTTTGGGCCTGCTTTTCTTCAGCAGGGACAGGGAAGATGGTTAAAATTGATGGGAAGATGGATGGAGCCAAATACAGGACCATTCTGGAAGAAAACCTGATGGAGTCTGCAAAAGGCCTGAGACTGGGACGGAGATTTGTCTTCCAACAAGACAATGATCCAAAACATAAAGCAAAATCTACAATGGAATGGTTCAAAAATAAACATATCCAGGTGTTAGAATGGCCAAGTCAAAGTCCAGACCTGAATCCAATCGAGAATCTGTGGAAAGAACTGCTGTTCACAAATGCTCTCCATCCAACCTCACTGAGCTCGAGCTGTTTTGCAAGGAGGAATGGGAAAAAATGTCAGTCTCTCGATTTGCAAAACTGATAGAGACATACCCCAAGCGACTTACAGCTGTAATCGCAGCAAAAGGTGGCGCTACAAAGTATTAACTTAAGGGGGCTGAATCATTTTGCACACCCAATTTTTCAGTTTTTGATTTGTTAAAAAAGTTTGAAATATCCAATAAATGTCGTTCCACTTCATGATTGTGTCCCACTTGTTGTTGATTCTTCACAAAAAAATGCAGTTTTATATCTTTATGTTTGAAGCCTGAAATGTGGCAAAAGGTCGCAAAGTTCAACGGGGCCGAATACTTTCGCAAGGCACTGTATATGGCACCTTCTAAACATTTTTTATATGATGCTGTTAAGAGCTTTGGAAACGTTCTGCCTCCACTAAATGGATTCTCATCCTGATGGTGTGATCACTGGAGAGACGTCTGTCAGCTAATCGAGAGGAAACAAGTGTCACAATGTCTTTTACCATCCAGCATGTATGGAATGTACAAATAGAAAGTTATACAGGTTTATCAATACAAATCTGCTTTACTAATCCTCAGCCTACAAAGAGTTGCACTTCAATCCCACTACTACGAAGGGGTCTTTTCATCCCTCACAGCTAACACAGGAAGGGATGGGTTGGGTGGAGATCTTTCAGTACTGCACACACTTCATTTCAGCACATCTGGTTTCTCTCGGACTGAGCTTCACCCATCAGGTTGAAAAGAATCAGGTCTGAAAACGTGGCACCTGCAACGGGGTGGTGGCACTGCAGCCCTGAAAGAAGCTGACTGGGTGTTTAAGGCAGATCAGCAGAGTGCGAGCCAACCAACCATCAGCACATTCTGGCACATCTGAAGTGCCCTGTTGAAGTGGGAGGGAGCCCGACCACAGGCCCAGTAGGAGTAGTGAGGCCCACCAGCTCTGCTCAGATCGGTTATGGGACAGCCTAAAATTAGCACCAGCCATTGAGCAGTGTAGGTCAGAACTCAGCTGCCCAGCCCACCACACTTACTAATCAGTGTGTTGAAATAGCTCAGGGTGGTCACAGTAATGCTCTGTATAACAGAATATCAAGGTTCAATAATTGCTCCAGTCTGTGACCTACAGGATAAACAGTACCAGTCAAAAGTTTGGACAAACCTACTCATTAAAGGGGTTTTCTTTATTTTTAACATTGTAGAATAATAGTGAAGACATAACACATGTAACCAAAAAAAAGTGTTAAACAAATCAAAATATATTTTAGATTCTTTAAAGTAGCCATCCTTTGCCTTGATGACAGCTTTGCACACTCTTGGCATTATCTCAACCAACTTCATAAGGTAGTCACCTGGAATGCTTATCCAACAGTCTTGAAGGAGTTCTCACATATGCTGAGCACTTGTTGGCTGCTTTTCCTTCACTCTGCAATCCAAATCATCCAAAACACAACTGATTGGCTCAAAAGCATTAAGGAAAGAAATTCCACAAATGTACTTTTAACAAGGCACACCTGTTAATTGAAATGCATTCCAACACTTTTTTGGTTACTACATGATTCCATATGTGTTATTTCATAGTTTTGATGTCTTCACTATTATTCTACAATGCAGAAAATAGTCAAAATAAAGAAAAACCCTTGAATGAGTAGGGCTGTCCAAACTTTTGACTGGTACTGGTACTGTGTTTGTGTGCACACACAAACTTGACTGATACAGTGAGGGTGTGATACTAGCTGAAAAAGAGGGAGAGAAAAGAGGCAACCAACACAAAATGTGTTTTCCTCTCATATCATAAGTTATTCAGATCTCAACGCCCGTGTCTTATCTTCTCTTTTCCAATAAACCACAAGAAAAACAGATTGCAGACACACACACACAAAATTCAACCCAAACAGATGCACTCACATGAGACAGTCTAAGAGTTGGTCACACAGAAGGCCAGGTTTAGAGGCTTTTCCACTCAGCACTGTGGACAACCAGGAAATGGGAGCAAAGACCAGGAACTAAACATGATTATTCCCTATAATTGTGCTTTCAGAGCAATTTCAAGAAAAGCTGTTTAGCTTCCAGGAGGAATCTTCTTAAGGACTCATGCTTGTAGATATGCGTATTTATTCTACAGTACATCTTGTTAAAGTAAATACATGAAATAGTACTGTCTGCCAGAAGTGACATCCACAAACGAATTATGGTCTAACATGGCCCAGGCAGTTTGTGCAGAGGTGAGCTCATCTCATATAGCACATTACCATCGCTGTGTTCCCCCACACCCCACAAGCAGCTGAAACATTCCATAAACACGTGGCTTGCCAGCCAGCAGCACAGAGGGCCCTTTGAATAAGACCTGTAAAGGGATCTAAGACCAGGGGACCAGAAGGGGACCGAGACGGAGCACGAGGGAGGATTAGAGAGGAGGAGGCCTGGAGGGAGGGCCAAAAGATCAAACATTTCTCATGCATTTTTACCATTATCTGTAAGAAAATATATGGATATGGAAAACAGCCTGGGGTAGACACAAATACTTTCAGATGTGCTGTTCAATCTGACAGTGTTTCTCATGTTTCAGAGTTAAGGGTTGAAATTGCGCCAAGTAGGCTACTTCCCAACCGTTAACCCCTATGCTGGTGTAACTTGAACTGGATAGGGCCTGCTTATTTCAGATATTAATGGTGTGTTTGTCCCTTCGCTCCATCTGACTGCAGTTGGCAGGTCCCTGGCCTGCTGCTCTGATCCCCTGCCAGCTCTCCAGGCACACTCCATTCTGTACCATTTTACCAAGTCACCCACCCGAGAGGACAGGTGACTCAAAACACAGAGCTCAGTCAGGGTGCACAAGAGCTCTTTCCCTTTTCTGTGCTGGCGCCACTTCATCTACATTGTTGGACACGTATCTTGTATGTAAACTCAATTGGGAGGGAGAGGTGAAATCATTTTTGCTTCCTTAACCACTAAAGGCTCGGAATGTTGACATTCAGGTACAAAAAAGAAACAGTGTGAGCTTCATCAGGAGCTCTGAAATATTCATGATTGGATCGTAAACCTGGAGGGTGGGCCACCACCGCATCTGTGATTTCTCCTGTGGTTGCAAATACAGCCCTGGACTGAGGCCAGACACGCTGACAGATAGAACCACTATCAGACCACCTGAGTGAAAGCTTTTCATTAGTGTCAAATGAGACATAGACCTGTCTAATTGATATTAAGTGGAAGCTCCTCTTGGCCTGGCACAGGTTCACTCAAAGTGCAGACATTCTAACAACACAATCCCCAGTAGACCTTTTTATAATGTACTCATGATTAGCCATGAGTCAAAGTACTGGCCACTGGCATATGCCTATGTTATAGTGATAATTAACTATAGCAAAGCAGACAAACCATAGAAGTGGCTTCCTTTAAGCCACACAGCTAACCAGCAGCTCTATTCACAGCTAACCAGCAGCTCTATTCACAGCTAACCAGCAGCTCTATTCACAGCTAACCAGCAGCTCTATTCACAGCTAACCAGCAGATCTATTCACAGCTAACCAGCAGCTCTATTCACAGCTAACCAGCAGCTCTATTCACAGCTAACCAGCAGCTCTATTCACAGTCAGGAGGGACAATTGGCCTAGATCTCCACATATGACAAGACTGGTGCTCATTCTCTAATTCCTAGGCTATTCTAGGAAAAAGAGACCTTAGAGATTTGTACATTTTAGACTGGTTGTTTTCCGATGATTACAAGCGGGAGGTGTAGCAGGGTTTGTAGAGTCAGTGTGGCAAGGACAGAGGCCCATTTATGCCATTCAGTACTGTACCAAATCCTAGGGCTGTTCCTCCTCCTCCTCAGGCAGACCCAAAGTATGCCACAATGCCAGACAGTAAAACACTAGAGGTCTGCTGGGTAGTCAATGCCACCCCATGTTTGACTGGCTGTTTGCTCATGCAGTCACAGAAAAAAAACGCATCGCAGAGTTTTTTTTTTCTTCTTAAAATGTAGCAACGACATATTGCAACTTTAACTAATTAAAATGAAGGCAGTGCCATCTGAAAGGAACATACGAACCCTCCTAAAGCTACAGTAAATATTCACCAGAACGCTTACGTAACTAGAGCACAGTGGCCCTTTATAACATTGTCATTATAAAATAGCTTTAGCAGATTACATGGAATTTATTGAATGCTGCAAGGAGTTTTATGATAAAACAAAAAATGACATTTCCCACACACTCTAAAAGTCAGTGCCCACAACAGAGGACAGCAGTTTGTCATGCTCGCCTCAAAACTACTGCTTATCACAGCACTGATCCAGCAATGTATGCAATAATGTTCCTACAACATCAGAAAATAAATCCAGATCTCTGTTAATCCACAAAGCACGGTTTGCATGAAGTGATCCTGCAGCAGGACCGTTACCTCAGCAACATGGCCTTTAAGACAACCACTCCAGGGACAGGCTCAATAACATGGCCTTTAAGACAACCACTCCAGGGACAGGCTCAGCAACATGGCCTTTAAGACAACCACTCCAGGGACAGGCTCAGCAACATGGCCTTTAAGACAACCACTCCAGGGACAGGCTCAGCAACATGGCCTTTAAGACAACCACTCCAGGGACAGGCTCAGCAACATGGTCTTTAAGACAACCACTCCAGGGACAGGCTCAGTAACATGGCCTTTAAGACAACCACTCCAGGGACAGGCTCAGCAACATGGCCTTTAAGACAACCACTCCAGGGACAGGCTCAGCAACATGGCCTTTAAGACAACCACTCCAGGGACAGGCTCAGCAACATGGCCTTTAAGACAACCACTCCAGGGACAGGCTCAACAACATGGCCTTTAAGACAACCACTCCAAGGACAGGCTCAGCAACATGGCCTTTAAGACAACCACTCCAGGGACAGGCTCAACAACATGGCCTTTAAGACAACCACTCCAAGGACAGGCTCAGCAACATGGCCTTTAAGACAACCACTCCAGGGACAGGCTCAGCAACATGGCCTTTAAGACAACCACTCCAGGGACAGGCTCAGCAACATGGTCTTTAAGACAACCACTCCAGGGACAGGCTCAGCAACATGGTCTTTAAGACAACCACTCCAAGGACAGGCTCAGCAACATGGCCTTTAAGACAACCACTCCAGGGACAGGCTCAGCAACATGGCCTTTAAGACAACCACTCCAGGGACAGGCTCAGCAACATGGCCTTTAAGACAACCACTCCAGGGACAGGCTCAGTAACATGGCCTTTAAGACAACCACTCCTGGGACAGGCTCAATGTTTTTGCTGGACTTTTAATCAGAAAGCTGTAGCAATCGCAACTTTCTCTGTATCTCACAGCCGGTTTCCCTATTTTCTACAGGTCAAGCTGCATTGGTAAATAGGTGTTATTGTGAATAAACAATCAAATGGTAAGACAATGAGGAAAACCACACATTACAGTGTTATTGCACTGTCCTAAAGCAAAATATTTGACCACAAGTCTCATGGACTTGTGTACTTTGTCAGAAGAGCCACACACTGGCTTACTGTTCTCATGCTGATTATTTCCCAGATTATTTGCTTGTTCATTGCACATTTGGTTTACAATCCTATGCTTTCCAGCCTATCACCTTTCATAACAGCCTATTCTCAACAATTGCTACCAAAACAAAAAGAGTTTTCTGCTCTTCTCATTTGAATTATCATAGCTTTTATTAGTTGAGCCTAGCATGTCGGAAATGGAAGACAATGAATGACCCTGACTGATTGACTACAACCGACAGTCTGCTTTTATGACTTCAGTGAAATCATGTGATATGAGGAAATATCTAGCATTGAGTCAGCCATTCACTTAGACATGTCTATACCTATTTGAGTCATCATAGACCTGAGCAACCAAAAATATCTCAATGACTGTTCATTTAGAGACTAAGAACAACACAGGGAAGAAGACAGAATATCAAATCGTGACCTTTCCCTGTCAGTCTGTGGCTAAGGAAATGAGTTCTAAAGACTAACGGAGAGGAAATCAACATTTGGCTTTTTTCATCTCCACCAAAATAATATTTTCACGACCAGATCAAAGCAGTGAAGCACAGGCTTAATAAGAGAGGGAGAACATGTGTTTGTTTTTCCTCAGCTGTCTGGAACAAAGTGTTTTATAAAACATACACCCTGCCATGTTTTGATGCTTAAATAAATATTTTGCATTGAACTCTCTCTTCTCTGTCCTTGCAGTACCTAGTACCACCCTATCCCACTTAAACATTGTTGCAGTGTCAATACGTTCGACATGAGTGACTCTCCTATTGTGTTCACACATCACAACAGGAAACACTGAGGACTGAAATGTTGATTGGAAGCCATCTGACGATGAGCCCTCCATCCTCTTTTTAGTGAGAGTTCTCAGCCCTTTCCCTCCCCACCCCCAACAAAGAGCCTCCCTAAACGTATCACGCTACACAAACCCTTTTAAGTGAATTACTCCTAGACAAGGACAACAATGTTGATGTGTGCTGACACAAAAACACTCCGGGTGGACAGGGCCGAGCGACTGGGCAGCCTGAGGGCACGCACGGTCTCAATCAGGGCATCTCTAGATGAGCACTACAACACTCAATGGTAGAGAACAGAAGGGGGAAAGGGGGCAGGCATGCTTACAAAGTGAAAAGAAAACAGTCGTACAATCCACAAAGAACCACACAATCACTACGGTGCTTTGCAAAGGTGGGCTGTGCTAATGGTTTCATATAATCATATGTAAACAAATTTGGCAGAGCTATAGTACACTATAGCATCATGTTGCAGCTGCACATATAAGCACATCGCTGCATGAGGAGAGATCAAGGTTAGGGCAAGTACAGGCATCTCTAATAAACACATGAAATGGCAGTGGCTATTGAGCCCTAAGGATGCATAAACAGTTCTTGTGCTTTTTTACATAAAATATAAATAAAAGACTTGAGTACAAAAGGACAGTATAGAGACTATGGCCTTGTAGACCTACCCAGATCTCCATGGAGACTGTTGTCATGTGAGGTCCTACTGGACGTAGTGGAGTCCCCATCACCGGGCCAGATCTGGCCTATTTTACGGACACCCACGATGGAGGCCTCGGACACCAACACTTCCTGCTTCAGACGTCTCTGAGACAGTGGGGAGGGCAGGCTGCTGCTGTCAAAGGACTGCTGGGAAATCTGGGAAGGTGAATGACTTTTCTGACTGTACGTGTGATTGGTGGTAGGACTTGGGGACATGTGACTTGACTGGCCAGAGGAGAAGTCTTCCTCGCTGGACGTCAGGTTCTCATTGGAGCTGCAGTCTGGGGTGTAGCCGCCCCCAGCATCGTAAAAACTGCCAGGTGAGTAGGAGCGCCTTGGCCAGTTTTGGCGTGAGTCTTCCTCCACACTGTGGTCCCTCATGTGAATGACCCTCCCCTCCCCCTCTGCCATTAACCCCCCAACATACACACTGGTGTAGGGTTGACAGTTTGCCGGCTGTCTCCCCCCATTGGAACGGATCACACTGTCCTTGAGGAAATGTGGGTTCACCTCTGTGTCATCATACAGCCCATTGTAGCCACAGCCGCCCTCTGTGGACCTGCATCTGAGCACAGATTTGCGGATCTCCCCCATAGCAGTGGATAGGTTCCCGGGCAGTGAGTGCATGGACCTGTTGCGCTCCATTTGCATGGCCTGGCAGCCCAGGCTGCTGATCTTATCTGAGACTTTCCTGTCATTGACCTTCACGAGGCCTCTCTCATGGTGGTACTCCATGTTCACGTAGAAGGGTCTCTCTGTCCCTCCAACCCCCTTCCCATCTCCAGCTGTGTGAGAGTTGGCTATCTTGATGCGCTCGAAGGTGGACCTCAGTGCTGCTACTGAGCTCATGCCCACCCTGTCCCTGTCCAGGTCTGTGTCTGGGGGACACACAGTAGGCATGTGGGGGCACAACTCACCCCTCTGTGCGAAGGGAGTCACCCCATCTACCTCTCCCTCTGGATACTGTTTATAGCTCCCTGTGTCGACTGCCTCTCTCGGCTGCTCCTCCACTGTAGGCTCCTCATCTAAGTGGGATGTCTGGGTGTCTGAAAAACTGGATTGGTCTCCAATATTCATTAGGGACATCCTCTTGATGCCCCATCTCTGCCCATCATAAGCCTTCCTCTCCTTGGCCAGTAACGTCTGCAGGTAGATCATCTGAAAGCGCTCTTTGTTTTCCTCTAACTCCAGCTGCCTGATAGATGACTTGCATTTCTCCAGCTCCTGCTCAATATCCCCCAATGATTTCAGCTCCATGCTTGGGGCATCTGACTCAGGGAACTGGGCTTTCCAAGCCTCCACAAAACCTACTGGTTCAACCATAGTTTGTTTTGTTTTACCTAGTCCACGGAGAATAGAGTAATTGAGTATAAACTAAGTTTCTACTAAACTATATGATACGTTTCCAATCAAAATAATTTCTAAAGCATAACTTATAATGGCCATTAAAAGCTATTTCCACACTCCACTGACTGAATACATTTTTTCACAAGACTCATGCAAAAAAAAATGTCTACTTATCATGCACCATTATATTATAGTCAGATTGAGTGTTTACGGGCACCAGTGAGAATGACATGAGGCCTGTTTTCAAAACGAGCCAGTTCAGATACCTGCAACAAAAGAATAACAAAGAATAAGTGTCCTTCCATATCTTCTGTAATGTCGGTCACAAACAATTACTCTTCATTCATCGTAAAAGCAGAATCACTGTCCTATCCAGAAGTTCCATTCAATGATTTAGTGAAAGTCCAAGAACAATTAAACATTTCCAGTGTAATAGATGTTTTTAATGTTACCGGTAATTCGTTATCCTGCACCCGATTGAAAGTTAGTTTTAATGTTCTCTCGTTAACCTTACACCCACTAGACATTAGATACACTTCGTCGGATCGCACACTAGCTACGGTTACTGTGTTTTGGTCATTTTCTTTATTGAGTTGGTGCTGAAAAGAGAGGGAGGGACTTTGATGTGTCCAGTTTTAAAGACGCAGGCACGTCGAGAACACAAAAGATAAAGCCAAGCTGCAAAACAACTCTGGAAAATATGATTATATGGTCTATCTATATTATGTAAGTAATAATGTAGACTAATATTTTGCTATTTTGAAAGATTAAAAACAGAAATGTTGTATTATTACGGTAAGTAGGCTACAAACCGCCTGAAATAATGATATTTGTCTCCATCTACTGGTACAAAAGAGAAATCCAGACGGACAAGAACCCGCATGCAACTCTGCGTGTGCACTTGGCAGAATCTTGCGCAGCATGTTCCACAGGCTGAACCCACTGCAGGCTGACCCTCTTGAACAAGCCGAAATACTTCCTGTTAGCAACCAGCTCGAGGACGCTTGTGTCTGGTTTCCAAGACGGATTGCCTTGTGACTGTACACGTTGTCTTAGCGGTTTAAAACGAGTTTTTCTCAAAAGAAACAAGGGGACAAGCCAGCTGGCCACTTTGTGCATACGAACGGGCTTGTCAGCGTGTAGCTAGCTATGCTTCAAGCTATCCACCTCGGAAAGTAACGGCAGCTAGGCTAGTAAAAAGCTAGCAAGCTAATGCTAAGGTTGATTCTGACTTTTTGCTAGCTAATCGTCTTCACTAGCTTGCAGCTAAAGTTCTTTACCTCGCAATAACATTAGCTGACCAGTTGATTTCAAGATGAGCGAGCAACTTAAATGTATTGTTGAGCACCTGAATAAAGACCCCTTCAAGAAAAACTTTAACTTGATCACCTTTGACTCACTGGAGCCAATGCAACTTCTGCAAATTCTCAACGATGTTCTGGCCGAAATAGACCCTAAGGTGAGACAATTTATGTTTTGCAATGTACACAACAACCTCATACTTGATCACGAGTTGTCCAGTGGTGTATATAGTTGTCCCAGTTGATATTACGCCTAAAATGGTATTATCTTGATGATGACACCTGCCCCATTTGGAGCTCCACTACAATTGTGTTTACCAGTCACCCAAAGTGTGTGTAAAATGTGTGAATTACATGTAAATCATATTTTATTTATTTCAGCAAACTATTGATATCCGTGAAGAAATGCCTGACCAGACAGCAAAGAGAATGTTCACTCTGCTGGGGATGTTGAAATACAAACCACCTGGGAATATGTCTGAGCCGTAAGTATTCTTCTGATCAAATCAAACTTTATTTGTCTACAATAAGTGTAGACTTTATCGTGAAATGCTTACTTACAAGCCCTTAACCAACAGTGCAGTTCAAGAAGAAGAAAATATTTACCAAGTAATAATAAAAAGCAACACAATAACAATAACGAGGCTATGTACAGGGGGCGCCGGTACCGAGTCAGTGTGCAGGGGTACAGGCTAGTTGAGGTAATCTGTACATGTAGGTGGGGGTGAAGGGACTATGCATAGGTAACAAACAAACAGCGAATAGCAGCAGTGTACAAGAGGGGGGTTGGGTCAATGTAAATTGTCCGGTGGCAATTTTTATGAATTGTTCAGCAGTCTAATGGCTTGGGGGTAGAAGCTGTTGAGGAGCCTTTTGGTCCTAGACTTGGTGGTCCGGTACCGCTTGCTATGCGGTAGCAGAGAAGTCTATAACTTGGGTGACTGGAGTCTCTGACAATATTGGGGTTTCCTCTGACACCGCCTATTATATAGGTCCTGGATGGCAGGAAGCTTGGCCCCAGTGATGTACTGGGCCGTTCACAGTACCCTCTGTAGCGCCTTATGGTCAGATGCCGAGCAGTTGCCATACCAGGCGGTGATGCAACCGGTCAGGATGCTCTCGATGGTGCAGCTGTAGAACCTTTTGAGGATCTGGGGACCCATGCCAAATCTTGAAACTTGAAACTCTTGACCCGCTCCACTACAGCCCCGTCAATGTTAATGAGGGCCTGTTCGGCCCGCCTTTTCCTGTAGTGCACGATCAGCTCCTTTGCCTTGCTCATATTGAGGGAGAGGTTATTGTTCTTGCACCACACTGCCAGTTCTCTGACCTCCTCCCTATAGGTCGTCTCATCGTTGTCAGTGATCAGGCCTACCACTGTTGTGTCGTCAGCAAACTTAATGATAGTGTTGGAGTCGCATTTGGCCACCTAATCATGGGTGAACAGGGAATACAGGAGGGGACTAAGCACACACCCCTGAGGGGCCCCAGTGTTAAGGATCAGCGTAGCAGATGTGTTGTTGCCTACTCGTCAGGCAGATTTCAGCATTAGAAAACAGAGTGTTTACTGTCCTCTCTTTTTAAATACAGGAGCAGTTTCAGACAGGGCCTGGTGACGGGCAGTAAGCCTGTGATACACCCTATCCTTCACTGGCTGCTGCAGAGGATTACAGAGCTGAAGAAGAGAGCTTACTTGGCTCGCTTCCTGGTTAAGCTGGAGGTGCCTGCTGAATTCCTGCAGGATGATGTCATCACTGACACCTATCACCAGGTTTGTTTAACATTGGGCAAATTTGTTGGCCCGCCATGCAAAACAATTTGCCCACTGACTTCAAGGTGCAAGCATAATGCTGTATTCATAACCAAGTGGGAAGGTGATGCATTCACGTGTTTTCAACTAATTCAGAAACACGTATTGGCTCATGGCCAACAAGCTGCATCAACCATAAACTAAAAGTACTGCTATAATGCTTGCAAACAAATTATTGTGTTTAAAAAAAAACATATTAATAGATTATTTATAAAAATACATGTTTTGCTGTTTCATTTAACTGTTGAAAATGCTGTTCTACCTTAGTACGTGATGTCAGAGGTCAGCATGTGTGAGAAGTCAGAGCTCAGGGATGATAGATGAGTTTCCCACTAGTAATTACCAGTTGGAGGGATGTTCAAGTAGATTTTTCCTAGTCATACGTGGTAAATGCCACCTTCCCATTAGGTTCTGAATGCAGCATAATATTTAACATGGGATCATGGCTCCTCGTCTTGCTAGACTAAAGAGATAATTAAAACCATTATTTTATTATTTAAAGGTCACTGCGTTTCGGACAGATGCTATGTGCATAACTGAGAAATATGATTCATAGTTTCATAGTGTTTGATCGGTTGTTTTTGTAGTATGAAGAATTAGTGGAAGGATTCAAGACCTACCACAAGGAGTGTGAGCAACTGAAAAGCTCTGGCTTTTCCACTGCAGAGATCAGAAAGGTAAAAACGGGAACAACATTTTGTTTTCCACTCATCACTTAGTATCATATGGAATTCTCTTAAGTTAAGCCACAGATGGTGATATGTGCACAGACACAGTGCTAAAACGCAATCTTTTCCCTAACCTCAGGACATTGGTGCTATGGAGGAGGAGAAGGACCAGCTGATCAAGCGAGTGGAGAGGCTGAAGAAGAGGGTAAGGCAGACAAGCAGTCTGTTTGAGGAAGCCCACCCTGTCATAATGCCTGGAACTCACAGGGATTCACAGAGTAATGAAAACATGACCTCTCATACACGCCAAAAGATTCCTTGTGGTAATGAGACTAGACAGGCATCTGACAAGCTCAATGCTTCACCCTTTTACAGGGCAGATGAGTAATGGAGTGATCATTTAGGGGTCATACTTTTAAGCCATGCCAGAAGGGGGAACTGGGTCAGTGGCAGCAGTGGCTCCTGGCAGTCGTGTGAGGTGAAACTCAGATGCCGGCACAGTATCACAGTTTATTATGTGTCCAACAGGTGGAGTCAGTGTCCAACCACCAGCGGATGCTGGAACTGGCCAGACAACTACGGGTGGAAAAGGAGAGAGAAGAGTCTCTGGCTCAGCAGAAGCAAGAGCAGAAGAACCAAGTAATGAATTGACTTTTCTTAGTCTAGTTTACATCCTGTTTTGTCTACCTTTCCAATTTACAGGCTTTGTTATCCATATGATCAACTTTACTGCATACAGAGTACAAATAAGTGATACAGACTTTAGGGGAAAGGTCTACATGTTATCACAGATGGTTGTCAATTAGATATCCCAAATTCACCTACAAGTAGATTTATCAACATGATGTTGTTTTTTTAGATGCTGATAAGTGTGTGTTGCCATTTGGATATGTTCAGCTTTTCCAGGCAGAACAGAGACTGCAGAGATCTCAGCAGCAGCTGAAGGACCTGCGACAGGCAGCAGCAGATGCCAAGCCAGAGAGTGAGTAGGCATGTTCTGCATCACCCTCAACGCCACAGCTGGTTGAAAGGTCAGGGACACATCAGGTCAGGCTGAATCTCTGTTAATTGTTTCACCTGTATTAAGGCCCTGTAATCATGCTGATCTTTTATGTGCTCCATTAGAGCTCACCATATGTGGACTTGCCTCTTTTTTGTTGTTGTTGTCCTGATCTACTAGTAGCATTTTTACAATCACACAGGAGATTTACACATTTACAGTTAAAAAATTGACGAAAGCAAAGATGTGGCACACCAACAAAGAATTTGACAATCCAATGACTCAAAATGTCACATATCAAAACATTTCCTAATGTGACTATTTTGTAATGGTTTTCGGTCTCATATACAGTAGGCCTACTGTGAATCAGAGCTCAACAGCAGCATTTAAGAGCACAATCTATGTTGAGGTTAGAGATAGTTAATTTAGACAATGTTATGCATACACTCTTGATCTGATTATGATGAACGGGTGTCTCAAGTTTAAGATGTGCATATCACCCTCCTTTACTTCAATGAGCAGGTGTGCCTCATTGTGTTTCGAAGAATGAGGTATCCTGATCAAAGGTGTAAGAATGAGCTTTGTCTTTGTCACTGTCTCAGGCTTAATGAAGAGGCTTGAAGAGGAGATCAAGTTCAACTCCTACATGGTGTCTGACAAACTGCCCAAGGAGCTGGATAGTAAAAGGCGGATGGTGCAGTACCTGCAGAAGGTGGTGTCTGAGCCGGCCATGGGCCAAGCTGAGCTTGGGGAACTAGAGGACAAGGTGAGATATCTCCACCTACCTGAGCAATTAAGCTATTGAGCTTTGCAAGTTTGGTACATTTGGTTCACGCAGATTACAACAAGAATGACTGACAATAGCCAAAAAGTTTGATTCTGACAAATTGAAAGTTTAAGTCTGACTGTTCCCTACTTTGTCCAGATTCGAGAAAACAACATTGAAATAAACCTGCTGATTGAGAAAAGAATGATGCGGAACGACCCCATAGATGATAAACTGTCTCTTTTCAGACAACAGGTGATTATTATTTTTTCTTATTTTCTATTTTCACATTCTTCAGAGATACAGTAGCGTTATTATTATATGACATAACACCAGCAATTACCTAGGATGAATGTTGTGTACATTTCAGAATGCCATTCTCTGTCATTGATACTAAACTCAGCAAAAAATAAACGTCCCTTTTTCAGGACCCTGTCTTTTAAAGATAATTTGTAAAAATCTTATTTACTTTACAGATCTTCATTGTAAAAGGTTTTAACACTGTCTCCCATGCTTGTTCAATGAACCATAAACAATTAATGAACATGCACCTGTGGTACAGTTTTTGAGACACTAACAGTTTACAGACGGTAGGCAATTAAGGTCACAGTTATGAAAACTTAGGACACTAAAGAGGCCTTTCTACTGACTCTGAAAAACACCAAAAGAAAGATGCTCAGGGTCCCTGCTCATCTGCGTGAACGTGCCTTAGGCATGCTGCAAGGAGGCATGAGGACTGCAGATGTGGCCAGGGAAATAAATTGCGATGTCTGTACTGTGAGACGCCTAAGACAGCGCTATAGGGCGGACAGCTGATCGTCCTCGCAGTGGGAGACCACGTGTAACAACACCTTCACAGGATCGGTACATCCGAACATCACACCTGTGGAACAGGTACAGGATGGCAACAACAACTGCCCAAGTTACACCAGGAATGCATAATCCCTTCATCAGTGCTCAGACTAATAGGCTGAGAGAGGCTGGACTGAGGGCTTGTAGGCCTGTTGTAAGGCAGGTCCTCACCAGAAATCACCGGCAACAACGTCGCCTATGGGCACAAACCCACTGTCGCTGGACCAGACAGGACAGGCAAAAAGTGCTCTTCACTGACGAGTCGCGGTTTTGTCTCACCAGAGGTGATGGCCGGATTCGCGTTTATCATCGAAGAAATGAGCATTACACCAAAGCCTGTACTCTGGAGCTGGATCGATTTGGAGGTGGAGGATCCGTCATGGTCTGGGGTGGTGTGTCACAGCGCCATCGGACTGAGCTTGTTGTCATAGCAGGCAATCTCAACGCTGTGCGTTACAGGGAAACATCCTCCTCCCTCATCCTGAGATGACCCTCCAGCATGACAATGCTACCAGTCATACTGCTCGTTCTGTGCGTGATTTCCTGCAAGTCAGGAATGTCAGTGTTCTGCCATGGCCAGTGAAGAGCCCGGATCTCAATCCCATTGAGCACGTCTGGGATCTGTTGGATCGGAGGGTGAGGGCTAGGGCCATTCCCCCCAGAAATGTCCAGGAACTTGCAGGTGCCTTGGTGGAAGAGTGGGGTAACATCTCACAGCAAGAACTGGCAAATCTGGTGCAGCCCGTGAGGAGGAGATGCACTGCAGTACTTAATGCAGCTGGTGGCCACACCAGTTACTGACTGTTACTTTTGATTTTGACCTCTCCCTTTGTTCAGGGACACATTATTCCATTTCTGTTAGTCACATGTCTGTGGAACTTGTTCAGTTTATGTCTCAGTTGTTGAATCTTGTTATGTTCATACAAATATTTTATTTCGTTTATTTTCAGAAAACTTAACATGTGTAAACATGTTAAGTTTGCTGAAAATAAACGCAGTTGACAGTGAGAGGACATTTATTTTTAAATCAGTTTAAATCAGACATATCTTTGTCAGCTATATGAATTTGTATGAGCTGGCTGTTTGTGTATGGTTAAGCGTTTGCTGGCTGTTTGAACTTTTGTGGATGATTGATGTTGTCTGATGTAGTGAGGCAACTTTATTTTTCATCAACATATTTATTCATGTTATCATATTGATATTTTAATACTTTGTTTTGTTGTCTCTTTTGCTATGGTGAGGCAGCTCTAGGATGAACTGCTCTGGTTTTGTCACTGTTCTATACCTATTCTATAAAAATAAAAGAGAGCCGCACACTCTAGGAGCTCAGATGCAAAAAATGTAATACCAACGTTTCGACAGCCAAGCTGTCTTCATCAGGGTATAATCACAAACACTGCGGGATGACTCGTTTATATAGTGTCAAAAGACACAGGTGTCTGTAATCATGGCCAAGAGTGGCCTAATATCATTGGTTAATCAATGTGCGGCTCTCTTTTATTTTTATTTTCAAGTTTCTACTCCGCTAGCCAGCACCTCGTCTTAATAGGTGTGCGTTTCTTTTTCTTCTATACCTATTCTATACCTGTGAAATGTGTGCATGTTCTGCTTGGTTATTTTGTGTGAATTAGAATAAATGGATATATATATACAGTATACTATTTTCTACATTGTAGAATAATAGTGAAGACATCAAGCTATGAAATAACACCTGGAATTCATGTTACTACATCCAAAAAGTGTTAAACAAATCAAAATAGATTTGAGATTCTACAAAGTAGGGCCTCCTGAGTGGCGCAGTGATTTAAGGCATTGCATCGCAGTGCTAGCTGTGCCACTAGAGATCCTGGTTTGAGTCCAGGCTCTGTCGCAATCGGCCGCAACCGGGAGACCCATGGGGCGGCGCACAATTGGCCCAGCGTCGTTCGGGTTAGAGGAGGATTTGACCTGCAGGGATGTTCTTGTCCCATTGCATTCTAGCGACTCCTGTTGCGGGCCGGGTGCAATGCACACTGTTTCCTCCGATACATTGGTGCGGCTGGCTTCCGGGTTAAGCGGGCATTGTGTCAAGAAGCAGTGCGGCTCGGCAGAGTCGTGTTTCGGAGGACGCACGGCTCTCGACCTTCGCCTCTCCCGAGTCCGTACAGGAGTTGCAGCGATGGGACAAGACTGTAAACTACCAATTTGATACCATGAAATTGGGGAGAAAAAAGGGGTTAATTCTCTCAACCAGCTTCTTGAGGTAGTAACCTGGAATGCATTTCAATTAACAGGTGTGCCTTGTTAAAAGTTAATAGCATTTGAGCCAATAAGTTGTGTGACAAGGTAGGGGTGGTATACAGAAGTTAGCCCTATTTGGTAAAATACCAAGGCCATATTATGGCAAGAACAGCTCAAATAAGCAAAGAGAAACGACAGCCCATCATTACTTTAACACAAGGTCAGTCAATGCAAAAAAATAAAAAATTTCATCAAATGGTGGCTACTTTTGAAGAATCTAAAATATATTTAGATTTGTTTAACACTTTTTTGGTTACTACATGATTCCATATGTGTTATTTTATAGTTTTGATGTCTTCTATTATTCTACAATGTAGAAAATAGTAAAAATAAGGAAAATACCATGAATGAGTAGGTGTGTCCAAACTTGACGTATTCAGAGTATTCAGACCCCATTACTTTTTCCACATTTTGTTACGTTACAGCCTTATTCTAAAATTGACTATATTCATTTTTTTCTTCATCAATCTACACAGAATACCCCATAATGACAAAGCAAAAACAGGTTTAGAAATTTTGGCTAATTTATTAAAAATTAAAAACTGAAATGTTATAAGAATTCAGACCCTTTGTTGAAGCACCTTTGGCAGCGATTACTGTACAGAATCGAGTCTTCTTGGTTATGACGCTACAAGCTTGGCGCTGTATTTGGGAAGTTTCTCCCATTTCTCTGCAGATTCTCTCAAACTATGTCAGGTTGGATGGGGAGTGTTGCTGCACAGCTATTTTCAGGTCTTTCCAGAGATGTTAGATTGGGTTCAATTCTGGGCTCTGGCTGGGCCACTCAAGGACATTGAGACCTGTCCTGAAGCCACTCCTGCGTTGTCTTGGCTGTGTGCTTAGAGTCATTGTCCTGTTGGAAGGTGAACCTTCGCCCCAGTCTTAGGACCTGAGCACTCTGGAGCAGGTTTTCATCAAGGATCTCTCTGTACATTGTTCTGTTCATCTTTGCCTCGATCCTGAATAGTCTCCCTGCCGCTGAAAATCATCCCCACTGCATAATGCTGCCACCAACTTGCTTCACCGTAGGGATGGAGCCAGGTTTCCTCCAGAGGTGACACTTGGTATTCAGGCCAAAGAGTTCAATCTTGGTTTCATCAGACCAGAGAATCTTGTTTCTCATGGTCTGAGAATCCTTTAGGTGCCTTTTGGCAAACTCCAAGCAGGCTGTCATGTGCCGTTTACTGAGGAGTGGCTTTCGTCTGGCCACTCTACCATAAAGGCCTGATTGGTGGAGTGTTGCAGAGATGGTTGTCCTTCTTGAAGGTCCTCCCATCTCCACAGAGGAACTCCGGAGCTCTGTCAGAGTGACCATCGGGTTCTTGGTCACCTCCCTGACCAAGGCCTTTCTCCACCAATTACTCAGTTTAGCCAGGTGGCCATCTCTAGGAAGAGTCTTGGTGGTTCCAAACTTCTTCCATTTAAGAAATATAGAGGCCACTGTGTTCTTGGGGACCTTCAATGCTGCAGAAATGTTTTGGTACCCTTTTCTAGATCTGTGCCTCGACACAATCCTGTCTCGGAGCTCTACGGACAATTCCTTCGACCTCATGGCTTGGTTTTTGCTCTGGCATGCACTGTTAACTGTGGGACCTTATATAGACAGGTGTGTGCCTTTCCAAATCATGTCAAATCAATTGAATTTACCACCGGTGGACTCCAATCAAGTTGTAGAAGCATCTCAAGGAGGATCAATGGAAACAGGATGGACCTGAGCTCAATTTCGAAACTCATAGCAAAGGGTCTGAATACTAATGTAAATAAGGTATTTCTGTTGTTTACTTTAAATAAATGTGCGGAAATGTCTAAAAACCTGTTTTCGCTTTGTTATTTAGGGGGTATTGTGCGTAGATTGTTGAGTTAAATTTTTTTTTAAATCCATTTTAGAATAAGGCTGTAACGTAACAAAATGTTGAAGGAGTCGAGGGGTCTGAATACTTTCCGAAGGCACCGTATATATACTGGCTGTATCTGTATTGACTGTATCTGTAATAATATGACTGGTGTGGCTCTTCAGGCATCGATTATAACTCGTAAGAAGGAGGCGAAGGCGGAGGAGCTGCAGGAGGCGCGGGAGGAGCTAGCTGCACTAGACAGAGAGCTGAACCAGAAGAACAGCCAGGCACGAGACCAGGATGGAGACGAGGTCATCCGGGGAGATGAGGTAACATTACAGGAACTAACCGCCTCTCACAGCTCAATACTCTTGTCTGAACATCATCATCCACACCAATAGTAATCACCTTCCTCACCAGTCAATGTTTGTGGAATAGGGTCATATACGTTTTTGGGGGTAATTAAAATATTGTCATTTTGCAGCAAAAAGACTGCTGCCACTATATACAATCTGCTCAGTATTCACTTGCAACGTTGTACAATTGCCCACCACTCAAAACTCAACATCACTATCCAAACTTTCTCAAAAGATAGTAAAATGCATCAGAGATCAAATATTTTCCATCTTTAGGGGTAGATTGATTAAACATTCTACTGTTTGCTTACGTCTACTCCAATACATAATCTTTGTTGATAAGGGTGACGTGCGGTAGTTGTGGATCCCAGTAAACATGAGACGCTATTTCTGCTCTTATGTAAACATAGTGGAGCTTACAGGCTAATGCTACTTATCCCTGTTCCCCTCACTCTCCCACTTTCCCATGCAAGGTTAAAAATAGACCACAACAGGGGCTACCCGGAACCAGGACAGTATTTAACAAACTGTCTGAAATGTATTTTATTTTTATATCTCTTGTGTAAATATTCTTAATTAATTCAGCAAAACAAACTATTTCAGTGTAAATCCTTCAACTAACTTTGACATCTATGGAGGATATTTTACCGCAAAGAAAACAAACTGACATGAGGTTTTGTTTATATTTTTGTACTTTTACCCCTTTTTCGTGATATCCAATTGGTAGTTAGTCTTGTCCCATCGCTCCAACTCCCCTACGGACTCGGGAGAGGCAAAGGTTGAGAGCCATGCATGCTTTGACGCCATGTTTGGTTAGATCACTTAGTATAAACCATTGGCAGAGAAAGATCTCTCAAATTTGAGTGCCTTTTTGCCTCTGCGACATAGTGCCAGGAGCCATCACTCCTGTGTGTCAACACACCCTGTGCCTGGCTCTGTAAGATCAAGGATAAAGAGAACGACCACTCTTCACATCTCAGACTAAGCCTGTTCCTGTTTGCTGCGCGACCTTCGGCCATTAACAGGTCTATATAGTTGGTGGTAGCTGATGCATAGGGCATGTGCTGTACCCATATGTTGTCTGAGTGGTTTATGGGCAGGCGTTCCACACTCAGTGAAAACATTGCGCTGACAGCTGGACAGGCTGGCGAAGCACAGGAGCTGCATGTCTGAAATAGCATCCACTTTCTCCCTGCTCTCCTCCGTGCCCTGTTCAATGTGTGTGGTTTCATCTGCTCCTCTGGATAATGAGTGAGTGTGTTTGATGTGAAAGGAAACTCTAAACCTGACTTTTTCTCAGTATGTTAACAGTAGGTGAGAACCGGATGGAGGAGGAGTCAGGGGATTTATGGTAAATGGAAAGGGTCTAGTCACACTGGGCTTATCTGTCTCTCCCCGGGTCCATGGGTCATGGTGGAAATGAGCACCTTATCAGAGGTATTTTCCATTATGCTGCTAACATGTCATCACATGTCACCCAGCAACTGCTCATCCTCAGTGAGCTTGCTTTTACACCCACTACAAACTAGTCCACCATGTTGCTAGTGTTCCATCATTACATACACTGAGTGTACAAAATATTAAGAACACCTTCCTAATATTGAGTTATTGGCCTCAGAACGGCCTCAATTCGTCAGGGCATGTACTCTACAAGGTGTCGAAAGCGTTCCACGGGGATGCTGGCCCATGTTGACTCCAATGCTTCCCACAGTTGTGTCAAGTTGGCTGAATATCCTTTGAGTGGTGGACCATCCTTGATATACATAGGAAACTGTTGAGCATGAAAAACCCTGCAGCATTGCAGTTCTTGACACAAACCTACTACCATACCCGGTTCAAAGGCACGTAAACCCTTTGTCTTGTCCATTCACCCTTTGAATGGCACACATACACAAACCATGTCTCAAGGCTTAAAAATCCTTCTTTAACCTGTCTTCTCCCTTTCATCGACAATGATTGAAGTGGATTTAACAAGTGACATCACTAGGTCAGTCTGTTATGGAAATAATAATGCTTTCTGTTCACTTACACCCCAAATTCCCCCAACGTAAATAACAGATGTTTGCTCAGTCTGGAAAAGCTATTCACCCTGCCAAAATGGATTTCACATATAGTAGGTTACTGCTATTTATAAATATGCTCAGTGCATATACTGTATGGGCAAAATGTTTCATTATCTATTATAAACTGGGTGGTTCGAATACTGAATGCTAATTTGGCTGAAAGCTGTGTTATATCTGACCGTATACCATGGTTATGGCAAAAACAAATAGTTTTACTGTTCTAATTACTTTGGTAACTAGCTTATAATAACAATAAGGCACCTCTGGGGTTTGTGGAATATGGCCAATATACCACGGTTAAAGGCTGTATCCAGGCACTCCGCATTGCGTAGTGCGTAAGAACAACCCTTAGCCGTGGTATATTGGCCATATACCACACCCCCTCGGGCCTTACTGCTTAACTATCCCAATGTGCTGCATTTCCCAGAACTATCCTCCTGTCCTGAGTATGTGTGTGTCTGACACAGGGTCATGATAAATAGTTCAAACCCTCCAAAGTTGTGTTGGATAATTTAGCAGCTGTTTTGGGGACATATTGTATGTGACGAGGGAATGCTACGCAGCCTTATTCTGGCTGCTAATACCCTCTCAACCTTGTCTGCCCTTGATGTCCCAAAATAAAATAAACCATACATTCTTGCGCACAAGCCATGCATGCCCAAGTGACTTACAGGACATTTTCTGGGATTCTCCAGAAGGAATACATTTTGACATGCACAGGAGTCTGAGGCACCTCGACCCCCCCCCCCCCCCCCCAGTACTGCCTCAGCTATTGTCTTCTCCAAGAACATTTTACATTGTTCCATCACTGCTGGATACTAAGCCACATTATAGTAACTCTCTCTTTTTCACACTCCCGAACTCACTCTCTCAGACATGGGTCATGTCTGTCTGAGTAGAAACTGAAGGGGATGACCTGGCGTCAAGATGTGGTTTCCCTTGTGTATTTACTTTTTCTTCACTGACGTTTGATCTATTGTTTTAATGTTGTTATTTCTGTCTTGTTCCATTTCTCTTAGCATATCATTCATGACAATAGTCTCTCTCGATTCCACTCAGTTTAAACGTTTTGTGGGGAAACTGCGCAGCAAGGGGACGGTGTTCAAGAAGAAGCGTCAGGAGATTACCGAGCTGAGAGCTGAGTATGGGGTCTTACAGCGGACAGAGGAAATCCTAAAACAGAGGCACGAGGTCGGCCAACAGCAACTGGTAACTATGCACCACAGCAATCCCCTTCGCAGCAATCCACCCTACCACCCTACCTGCTCCCCTCCATACCTCATAGAAGCCCCTTGGGACACTTACCTTTCCATCCTGCCCTTGTTCATGCAATGTACATTAACAGTAAAGTGACATGCCTTCCTGGAAATGACTTCACACCTCTGTTCCCTCCCAGCTTCTGACTTGCTTATAGCCTGGCTGACATAGTAAGGGCTGGGCTGCTGCTATTTGCGATGGCTGAATCTGCTCTTCTCTCTGTCTGACGCTGGTATTTTTTTAAATCAGTGGATATTAGTGTCTGAGCCCTTTCTCCTCTCACCACCTGCATTCCTGTTCCCATCACTCACCCACCCAGTCACCCCAGTCCAACTGTTACCCCTTCAACCTACAACTATGAACCATTTACTGCAACAATGTTGGTTATAGCCTACTGCATAACCCAAAAGTCACTAGAAGCCCTGCTTGCAACTGTGAACTATTCATATCAGAACCAAATATTATAATGTAATTTAATGAGGTCATTTACATTGTCTTTATCTGTGAACAGATCTGCAGGAGAGGGATGGGTGCTACATGGGAAGGAAATTGTGTTTCTTTTCATAGATCACAGATTTCTCACTCATATAATAGACCACACACACATCCTGCTATCTCAACCGCATGTAATCTTCTCTTCTTGGAGAACAAAGTGGCCTCTACTCCGAGGTGTTGAGCTGACCCCTGCCTGTTTGTGTGGACACAACCCTTCACAGTGCTTAGAGCACAGGCGCCAGGGGTCATTTCAGGACTAGGCTCCATGCTGCTATATATCCTCCCAGACAGAGAGGGAGTAACTCAGTCACTGTTTCAAGTTTCAAGTTTTATTAGTCGTATGTACAGGATGTACATGGTAAACACCGTCCAACAAAATACTTACTTGCCGGTTCCTTCTCGACAATACAACAACAATAATAATTAATAAAAAATACGAGTACAAACATAAAGTAAATGGCAGTAGAATAGAATAGTACATTTTTAGCGTAAGCATAATATAGGATGGCACAGTTTATAGTCCAATATTTACACATGTATCAGGGAAGGGGGGATTGGGGCCAAGTGTTTAAATTGTGCAGTTGTGATGTGTGTGTGTGTGGATGTCTGTGGGTGGGTGTCTGTGTGGGTGGGTGTCTGTGTGCATGTGTGGAAAGTCAGTGCAGGTGGTCAGTCTAGTTCAAGTGTTCAGCAGTCTGATGGCTTGTAGATAAATTGTCTCTGAGCCTGTTGGTATCAGACCTCATTTTCCGACACCGTCTGTCCGACTAAGGGATTGAACAGTCCGTGGCTGGGGTGTGTGGGGTCCTTGATAATGCTGCGGAACTTCCTCAACTACCGTTTCTGAGTCATAGCTATAGGCTTACATTTGTTGACATGGTGCAAACGAATCATTAACAATTAAGTCAGGTGAGCCACTGTATACATTACATGGAGGTTTACTCATTGCAAATTATTAACTTGAATTCACTGATTTCATCTTACTGCCTTGCAGCACATGTGGGTGTGTAGACTACATTGCTCAAATGCCAGGTGTTTCTAGTGAACTCTTGCCAGGTCCAGTCCCTAAACTGACATTTGCCTCAGGATTCTAACACTGGATACAATCGCATCATTTTATGCTGCTGCATTACAAGGCTGTCATATTTGGTGTAGTTACTGATGTGTCACCCCATATGCCCTCTCATGCTCTTATTGTGGTCCATTTAGCAATCCATGGAGGCACAGAAGGGGATCTCTGGGTACAGTGACACTCAGGAGGAACTGGAGAGAGTGTCAGCCATCAAGAGTGAACTGGACGAGATGAAGGGGCGCTCGCTGGACGACATGTCAGAAATGGTGACTATATCGGGATCGGAGCCACTATCTGAGTAGCATCTCACTTTACCACAGTGACAGATCTTTCCCCACTCCAGACCGCCCATACTCAGTCACAGGATCATGCTGATTGCGTTCAGATGCCCCTTCTAATGGGATACACAAACACAGCCCAATTTGTTTTACCAGAAGTGTCCTAGCCCTGTTTTGTTTGTGTCATTGATTTATTTGCATTGATTTAGTGACTTGATACCTTTTGAAATACCACTTGTGTGTAATTAATCTGTCTTTTTGTGGGGAAAGGAAGAGTAATTGCTGAGTTTTAAGCCAAGTTGGATCACCAAATCACTCTGTTTTATCAATCTGTCATCCCATTGCATTGAAGTCCAAATAGAACCAGTTGCAGCCGTTTAGGCCCCAGTCCAAGATGTTTTTGAAATTATTTAAAGGGTAGTCAGGGCTTGTGGTTAAAGCTGGCAGCTTGCACACTTGTGCTGCTGCCAATGATTCAAACATTCCTGGCTGTAGCCATAAAGTTGACTTTCACTCACTTCACAATCTTTGGCCTTAGATAGCTTTGCCTCTGAATGCACACCCTGTAAGGCCCCTGCTTGTGTACAACACAGGTGACATAAACTCAGCAACAACAAAAAAGTCCTCTCACTGTCAACTGCGTTTTATTTTCAGCAACTTAACATGTGTAAATATTTGTATGAACATAACAAGATTCAACAACTGGGACACAAACTGAACAAGTTCCAAAGACACGTGACTAACAGAAATTGAATCATGTGTCCCTGAACAAAATCAAAAGTAACAATCAGTATCTGGTGTGGCCACCAGCTGCATTTGTTACATTGCATCTCCTCCTCATGGACTGCACCAGATTTGCCAGTTCTTGCTGTGAGCTGTTACCCCACTCTTCCACCAAGGCAACTGCAAGTTCCCGGACATTTCTAGGGGGGAATGGCCCTGCCCTCACCCTCTGATCCAACAGGTCCCAGATGTGCTCAATGGGATTGAGATCCGGGCTCTTTGCTGGCCATGGCAGAACACTGACATTCCTGTCTTGCAGGAAATCATGCACAGAACGAGCAGTATGTCTGGTGGCATTGTCATGCTGGAGGGTCATGTCAGGATGAGCCTGCAGGAAGGGTACCACATGAGGGAGGAGGATATCTTCCCTGTAACGCACAGCTTTGAGATTGCCTGCAATGACAACAAGCTCAGTCCGATGATGCTGTGACACACCGTCCCAGACCATGACGATATCGATCCCGCTCCAGAGTACAGGCCTTGGTGTAATGCTCATTCCTTCAACGATAAACGCAAAGCCAACCATCACCCCTAGTGAGACAAAACTGCGACTCGTCAGTGAACAGCACTTTTTGCCAGTCCTGTCTGGTCCAGCGATAGTGGGTTTGTGCCCATAGGCGACGTTGTTGCCGGTGATGTCTGGTGAGGACCTGCCTTACAACAGGCCTACAAGCCCTCAGTCCAGCCTCTCTCAGCCTATTGCACAGTCTGAGCACTGATGGATCAAGACAGGGTCTGGAAAAAGGGATGTTTCTTTTTTTGCTGAGTTTATAATGATTATTATGGTCATAGTTATCTTTAACTGACATTTATGTGGATTACTTTTCCCACCAAATCAGGATGTTGGCAGATGGGTTGAAATATGTGATGCTTTTTTTCAGGTGAAGAAACTGAACTCAACGATAGTGGAGAAAAAGTCTGCCCTTGCTCCGATAATAAAGGAACTGAGGCCTTTGAGACAGCAGTGTCAGGTGAACGTCACATGCTATAAAACTTTGTCTGCAGTTTCATCTTCAAATTGTGTCATTACACAGATCTGTGTCTATAGAATAACCTAAATGTACAGTACCAGTCAAAAGTTTGGACACCTACTCATTCATGGGCTTTTCTTTATTTTTACTATTTTCTACATTGTAGAATAATAGTGAAGACATCAAAACTATAAAATACCACATATGGAATCATATAGTAACCAAAAAAGTGTTAAACAAATCAATATAGATTTTAAATTCTTCAAAGTAGCCACCCTTTGCCTTGATGACAGCTTTGCACACTCTTGGCATTCTCTCAACCAGTTTCACCTGGAATGCTTTTCCAAGAGTCTTGAAGAAGTTCCCACATATGCTGAGCACAAAAAAATGCTTCAGAGTTCAAGTAACAAACACATCTCAACATCAACTGTTCAGAGGCGACTGCGTGAATCAAGCCTTCATGGTTGAATTGCTGTCAAGAAACCACTACTAAAGGACACCAATAAGAAGAAGAGACTTTCTTGGGCCAAGAAACACAAGCAATGGAAAGCATTCCAGGTGAAGCTGGTTGAGAGAATGCCAAGAGTGTGCAGAGGTTGGTAACTCTAATGAACTTATCCACTGCAGCAGAGGTAACTCTGGGTCTTCCTTTCCTGTGGCGGTCCTCATGAGAGCCAGTTCCATCATAGCGCTTTATGATTTCTGCCACTGCACTTGAAGAAACTTTGAAAGTTCTTGAAATTGTCCGCATTGACTGATATTCATGTGTTAATGTAATGATGGACTGTCGTTTCTCTTTGCTTATTGAGCTGTTCTTGCCATAATATGGACTTGGTCTTTTACCAAATAGGGCTATCATCTGAATACCATCCCTACCTTGTCACAACACAACTGATTGGCCCAAACCCGTTAACAAGGAAAGAAATTCCACAAATGTACTTTTAACATGGCACACCTGTTAATTGAAATGAATTCCACTACCTCATGAAGCTGGTTGAGAGAATGCCAAGAGTGTGCAAAGCTGTCATCAAGGCAAAGGGTGGCTTCTTTGAAGAATCTCAAATATAAAATGTATTTTGATTTGTTAAAACTTTTGGTTACTACATGATTCCATATGTTTATTTCATAGTTTTGATGTCTTCACTATTATTCTACAGTGTAGAAAATAGTCAAAATAAAGAAAAACCCTTGAATTAGTAGGCGTGTCAATTATTGACAAGTACAGTACAACCACAGATTAAAAAGCATTACAAATCATGACATGAGGCCAAGAGATTTGACAAAAGAAGCGGGGAAAACCCTGACGCATCAGCCAGCTGCTGTTGACTTCATGCAAGATTGTTGTGGAGTCCATTAACGATATTTGAAACATAGTCTATGTGCATAGTGTACGACAGGGAAAGCACTTCACATCTCTCAGCTAAAGCTGGGGATCATATTTTCCAGATTGTGTTCCCTGAGTTGGTTGACCATCATACTGGCTAACATTTACTAATGATGAAAAGTTACGTCAGAAATGTATGAATATACTCAGCTAGAGCTTAGGCTTAAGTAAAACGGTGCAAATGCATGGGCTTTGATCTGATAATGATATGAAAGGGCTTGGGGAAGCTAGAACTTATGCATACACAACATACTAGAATGGTGAAAAGTGTTGTCATTGTACTCTTTCTTTTTAAATGATTTTGAATATGTCCATGTATGTGTATTTCTTTGGGTTCATGTATCTGTGAATGTGTATTTCTTTGGGTTCATGTATCTGTGAATGTGTATTTCTTTGGGTTCATGTATCTGTGAATGTGTATTTCTTTGGGTTCATGTATCTGTGAATGGGTATTTCTTTGGGTTCATGTATCTGTGAATGGGTATTTCTTTCATGACAGGACCTAACTCAAGAGTATGAGGAAAAGAAGGCCCAGTATGACAGCTGTGCTGCAGGTCTGGAGAGTAACCGATCCAAACTGGAGCAGGTATAATATGAATGCTATGTGTAGACCCCTGGTCTATCTACCAACACACCCAACAGATCAGCATATCACCACATATCAAATCTTCTCTATTTATATCATTGGAATGTGCTCTGCGCGAGGACCAGTTCAGTACTGCCATAGCAACAAGCATCTGATGCTTCAGGCCTGATGCTTCAGTTTCCTATTGCCACATGTTTTCATTCACCACCTCCATTGCAGGAGGTGAGAGCTCTGAGGGAGGAGATGGCTCAGGAGGAAAACCGATACCACTATATCAACTGCATGAAAGAGGTAAGGGGTTCAGGTAGCAAACAACCCCTCCCCCAACACCTGTTCTGTGACTGTCAACCAGAGCTCTCTCTCTCTGCCCATCTCTCTCTCTCTTCACAGATCATTGAGATGCAAATGCAGCGAGCAGCAGAGGAGATGAAGGCTTACGTGTCTCCTGATCCGCAAGAGAGGAGGAAGACCATCCGGTGAGTCTGCCAGCTGTTTAGGATTTCTATTACTACAGTCACCTCCATATGCTACGATTACAGCACAATGGGTGCATACTGTATGCTACTGTTGCCACCCACCTCCCCCTATACCTCCCTCAAAGTACACACTTACAGCAGTCTGTTAGTAGATTCACCCTCATAGGTCACCCTCATTTCCAAGTGTGTCCAGAAGTATTGCTTTGCTATAGAAAAATATGTAAATCTATTTATATTACTGGTTTAATAAAATGTTATGTATGTTTGCTATGTTGTTATTCAACTACTAGGTAGTATTTTCCTTGTAAAACTCACAGTAATGTCATAATAGCAGCATTGAGCTTGCGAAAGTGAAAAGGCTCACATGAACTCTGACCCTCTGGCTGTTTCACAGGGAGCAGTACATGAAGAACATTGCAGAGCAGGAGTCCCTGGGCAAGGTGAGCAGAGAGGTGCTCTTTGTGCTTTGTCAGGGTGCAGGCACGGTGCCAATCCTGTGCTGCACTGGCATCTGAAATGGATCCCCTGCAAACACAGGCACCATGCTTTGGGTTCCTTCCTTCTTCACCCTGATAAGAGGGATGCCAGAGAGGAGGAAGGGTATGGCAGAGGGGGCTCAGCTGCATTCCTGCTAAACCATTTGGCCCAGTAGACAAACTGTAATGTAGATGTGCTGCTGCAGTAGACCAGCAGTGGAGGCTCCTCAGAGGAGGAATGGGAGGACCAACCTCAGTAAATTTCATAAAAATTGTGAAACATTAAAAGTAATCCTTTTTAAATAAAACTATACTAAATATATTCACGTCAAAAATAATAGATTAAAACACACTGTTATTTATGAAAATCTACAGTAGCTTCAACAGCACTCTCTAGGGTAGCACCATGGTATAGCCGAGAGGACAGCTAGCTTCCATCCTCCTCTCGGTACATTAACTTCAATACAAAACCTAGGAGGCTCATGGTTCTCACCCCCTTCTATAGACTTACACAATATGCTGTAATAGAAATAAGTCCATGCTCATACAAACATTTTTACTACACACCAGTATAGGTGCAGCTTGTATAACACAATGTCCATCCTCATCATTGGAGCAGCTGGAGGGATGCATGCTGATTTCTCTCTACCCTAGCTCTGTCCTAGTCCTCATCTACACTCATCTACATTTCCCCACCCCTGTCACATTCGTGACAAGCTACTTCTTTTTTAGGGTTATGAATAGGCTATATGCTAATTCCTCTAAGTAGTAAGTATTTGGTTGGTCAAGCTTCCCGTTAATTTATAAAAGGATGGCTTGCCTTGCAACTTATAATGAAAAGGTATTCAACTGAAAAAAGGCCATTTAACAATGCTGATCATACACTGTATGCATGTTGGGCTGACATTAATTCTTAGTCTTTCCCTTTGGACAACAACAGAAGTTGCGTGAGCAGCAGAAGACTGTGAGGGAGAGCCATGGGCCGAACATGAAGCAGGTGAAGATGTGGCGCGACCTGGAACAGCTGATGGAGTGCAAGCGCCAGTGCTTCCTGAGGGCCCAGAGCCAAGCCTCCATTGGGCAGGTCATCCAGGAGGGCGGTGAGGATAGGCTGGTGCTGTGAGGACGAGGAGAATATTAAAGCATGGCCAACTCTGGTACACTAAGCTCTACCACAATGACAAGGATTTCTCACTCATCTAACTACTGGACTTAGTTTGACAATTATAGTTCATTAATCTGTTCTGTTTGTCTTGTATTATATATTTTTAGGTGAGATAATTACTCTTCGTGTATCAAAACTACTCTGCTTTCATCGCCGCCAGTTAAAAGGATTCCATTCATCCAATCTGTGTTAATCCTGGTTTAGTTAGCGATTTGTGTTGTTTGTAAATAATCCCAAAGTAGGATTTAGTTTAACTGATTTATCTCCTGTGAGGAACACCTTTCTGGTGATGATATTGTGAGAGTTGCCGGATGAATCCAGAAACAAAGGGACACATGTACCAGGAGGTTTCAGCCAGATAAGATGTTTAACTCTCTCTGGCCCTCTGACTTTAAACAAATCCACAGCCTCCATTTTAAGAATGCAGTTTAAATCTATGTGTCTAAAGATAACAACAGCGTACAATGTGTTGCACTTGGGACACAGCTGCACTCAGTTATTTTGGGAAACAACAGCCACACCTTGGGTAAAGGAGCTTGCCAGTTTTGGAATTCAACTGGGCCTCTGGTTCAGATGGAACATTGCAGAGTGAACTAATCAAGCATCATTTTCTTGCATCTTGTACTTTGAAGTATATTTCTATGTAACACCTTTATTTGTGCCATAAATTATACAGAACAAAAATATACATGCAACAATTTAAAAGATTTTAGTTACAATTCATATAAGGAAATCAGTCAATTGAAATAAATTCATTAGGCCCTAATCTATGGATTTCACATGACTGGGCAGGGGTACAGCCATGGGTGGGCCTTAGAGTGCATAGGCCCACCCACTTGGCAGCCAGGCCCACCCACTGGGGAGCCAGGCTCGACCAATTAGAATTTGTTTTTCTCCACAAAAGGGCTTTATTACAGACAGAAATACTCCTCAGCACCACCACCCTCCACTCAGACAATCCCGCAGGTGAAGAAGCTGGATTTGGAGGTCTTGGGCAGGCGTGGACACACGTGGTCTGCGGTTGTGAGGCCAGTTGGACGTACTGCCAAATTCTCAGTTTTTTGGGAGGGATCTTATGGTAGAGAAATGAACATTCAATTCTCTGGCAACAGCTCTGGTGGACATTCCTGCAGTCAGCATGCCAATTTTATGCTCCCTCAAAACTTGAGACATTTGTGGCATTGTGTTGTGTGACAAAACTGCACATTTTAGAGTGGCCTTTTACTGCCCCCAGCACAAGGTGCACCTGTGTAATGATCATGCTGTTTAATCAGCTTCTTGATATGCCACACCTGTCAGGTGGATCTATTATATTGGCAAAGGAGAAATGCTCACTAATAGGGGTGCAAGCAAATTAGTGCACAAAATAGAGAAATACACTTTTTGTGCGTATGAAAAGAAAATGTTGTTTTTTTCAGTTCATGAAACATGGGACCAACACTTTACATGTTGAGTTTATATTTTTGTTCAGTATATATATTATATGAGTTACATAATATCCTGTTGTACTTCTCATTTAACTTTGTTCATAAAAATATATTCTTATAGAGATTCTCTGGAACTTTTGTATACTTATTAGCGAGTAGTTTTGAAAGTAGGCCACATGAGCCTAAAGTGGTTCATTAAAGTTGCATACTACGTCACATATGTGCAGATATGTACACCACGTCATTGCTCTCGCTCTGCTGTGTGTGCATCTTGCTAGCTGTCACTCAATTCGTGAGGAGCTGAAGCTCATCGACTAGAACTCGAATTCCTAGGGTGTTGGACCATGTGGGGGGAAAATGTAGAGAAATGTCACATTGTTCAGAAAAACAGTCGCTTTCCGACTAGGGATTTCGTGGCTAATTGAGGTAAGATAGTAATTCTGCTCATAGATTATGCATTTCTGAACTACACATTGACACATCCAGTCCAAAGCGGGAGGTTTAAAAAATACTTAGCAGTCACCAAAGTTCCGGAGCATGTATTTAATACGATATTTAAAGTTTATTGATATTTGGTTGTATTTCTGTCTGAATAGTCACAGCCTTCTAAAGGGGATGGAAAACAATCAATGATAAATCAAACTGACCATCCTTAGAATAAATCTCCTATTCACAAATCAATCATTCTGAATACCTGTCTATAAATGCTGATGTGAGTAAGGGGACTTGTCACTTGCCGTACCCAAGTCTTAGCTTTGACTATATCTTGGGGACTTGAAGGGGGCACCCATGGTAATTTCAGCCCCCCTCCCCTTTCCTTCCTTCCTCTGGGTATAGCATATACACTATAAATATAAAAGTATGTGGACGCCCCTTCAAATTAGTGGATTCTGATATTTCAGTCACACCTGTTGTTGACCGGTGTATAAAATCGAGCACACAGCCATGCAATCTCCATGAACAAAAAATGCCAGTAGAATGGCCTTTCTGAAGAGCTCCGTGACTTTCACCGCTGTTATTGTGAAGGACAACAATGGCTCAGCCACGAATTGGTAGGCCACACAAGCTCACAGAACGGGAACGCTGAAGCACGTAACGTGTAAAAATCGTCTGTCCTCGGTTGCAACACTCACTACCGAGTTCCAAACTGCCTCTGGAAACAACGTCAGCACAAGAACTGTTCGTCCTGAGCTTCATGAAATGGGTTTCCATGGCTGAGTAGCCACACACAAGCCTAACATCACAATGTGCAATGCCACGTGTCGGCTGGAGTGGTGTAAAGCTCGTCGCCATTGGACTCTGGAGTAGTGGGATAGCATTCTCTGGAGTGATGAATCACGCTTCACCATCTGGTAGTCCGACGGACAAATCTGGGTTTGGCTACCTGCCCCAATGAATAGTGATAACTGTAAAGTTAAGTGGAGGAGTAATAATGGTCTGGAGCTGTTTTTCATGGTTCGGTTTGGGCCCCTTTGTTCCAGTGAAGGGAAATATTAATGCTACAGCATACAATTACATACTAGACGATTTTGTGCTTCCAACTTTGTGGCAACAGTTTCCGTTTCCTGTTTCAGCATAACAATGCCCCCATGCACAAAGCGATGTCCATACAGAAATGGTTTGTCGAGATCTGTGTGGAAGACGACAGGTAGCCTAGTGGTTAGAGCGTTGGGCCAGTAACCGACAGGTTGCTAGATCGAATCCCTGAGCTGACAAGGTACAAATCTGTTGTTCTACTCCTGAACAACAACATCATCATTGTAAATAACAATTTGTTCTTAACTGACTTGACTTGTTAAATAAATAAAAACCTTGACTAGCCTGCACAGAGCTCTGACCTCAACTCCATCAAGCACCTTTGGGATGAATTGGAAGGTTGACTGTGAGCCAAACTCACTAATGCTCTTATGGCTTAATGGAAGAACATTTTCAACATCTAGTGGAAAGCTTTCCCAGAAGAGTGGAGGCTGTTGTAGCAGCAAAGAGGGGACCAACTCCATATGCCCATGATTTTAGAATGAGATGTTCGACAAGCAGGTGTCCACATACTTTGTCATGTAGTGTAACTCAATATACTGCAGACTGTCCTGACAGCCACAGTTAATGGTCCCTCCCTGTGCCAGATGGATCGCTTGTGAATTCCAGAAGGCAGCTTGACTCGGAACTGGTTGGGATAGAATTATAACTGAACAACAGGATCGGCCTTGTCCCACTGGAGGCTTCATTTAGAAGTGTCAACAGATGAAACAAGCCAGTCCTGTTACAAGAATTACCCCTAATAAACACAGTGGGGGTGTCATCTTAACCTTGTGCCCTTCGCTGACATAGTTCAAGCCATCATAGTAGTTTGCCTGTGATTGCTTTGCATCACTTGGTTTGACAAAGAAATGCTGCCTTTGTTCACATCAAATTATGATTTCAAGTGAGGTCAGGTGAGGTGAGTGCATTCAAATATATGCATGCTGCTAGAGTCCAGTCACTCTCATTGTTGTTGGTCATACTAATGTACGTAAATAATGGCTGTGGCTAGGTATGCAGACTCAGTGTGGATCACAATCTATACTGGTACATAGACTTTCCATAGACAATATCCAGCCTGGTCAGTATCCCATGTCAAAGTATCTTGATATAGTTCACAGTAAATAGTGAATGGCTTTTTATTTAGCTAATTTAACAATTCAGAGCAAACTCTGGCACTGTAGAGCATGCAGGCTTATAATAACAGCCCTATGACTCAGCTAATTATGGCCCAGACTAAATCCCATGCTACATTTTATTTTAACATGGTCTGTTAATGATGCACTGGAATAAAAGCTTGAAGGTCGACACCTCTGGACCTTGAGTTGGAGAACCCTGAACTAGGGCCTACTGATCCTGGGAAAGGGAAATGCATCAACCAGATTTTCTGCATCATATTCAGATTACTACAGAGTATTGTTGTTCGGCTGTGTTTGTCACTGACTGCTAATATCAAACTCTTGGTAAAGCCTTACTTTTGAGAACATTTCCGGACTACTTCCGTCCAATGAGAGTAGTCCACATACTGAACATGCAAGGGGCAGTGTTGAGGCACTTTTGAACAAAACAGATGAGCACTACAGTGTGTTACCACTGAAGCTGAGAGGGTAGACCAACGCAAACCGAGGGTAGCGCAAGGATTGGACTGGGTGAATGCAGCTCTCAACAGTGGCGATTGCGGCATTATTTTCCACCATTTTTGGGGAGATAAGAGGACACCCAAAGTAACGTGAACATTCGTCGAAGGGTCATGTTTCGTTCCAATTAGCTCGTTCATAAGGCTAACAATTTACTATTCGTGTCATCAAGCAGTTATCTGAATGCATATTTCATAGTTGGCAAGCTGTATTTTTTTCTTCTGAAAGTGTTGACTTTTAAAGAGACTGAGGCGGCTGAGTAACGTTAAACGAAATAAGGAGCCGATAGTCCACCATGGATAACGCTCACACAAAGAGTGTTGAAGAAGTTTATAGCGATTTTTCTGTCAACGAAAGCACAGGACTTGGTTTGGACCAGGTGAAACGTCAGAAGGAGAAATGGGGCTCGAACGGTACGTGATCCTCTAGCTACACTTTTACTACTGGTACCGGTATTTAAGCTAACTATATTTCACTAGATCAGGGTTTCCCAAACTCGGTGCTTGGCACTCCCCCGGTACACGTTTTGGTTTTTGTCCAAGCACTACACAGTTTGATTCAAATAATTAAAGTTTGGGTAACCCTTGTCTAGATAACGTACGGTCATTTGTTATGGTGCTTTCAAGACAACTGGGGGGAAAATGAGGTCAAATTATGACGTCGGTGATCTTCAGGTCTGAAAGTTGGAGCTCTAGAAAGAGGCCCGAGTTCCCGACTTGGAATTCTGTTGGATAACCGTTCAACACGAATTTTCCCAGATGGAGCTCGTTCTTTTCCCGAGTTCCCACTGGTCTGAGATTTCCCAGTTCAGTTATTTTGAACGCGTGATTAGCTAAACGTCAGCACACACTCAGCTTGGTAATTGGTTGACGTCATTGTAGACTACCTTGTGGGTTTCAATCCTACACTTACACATTTTACTGAACGAAGTAGTTACACGGGGTAATTGTTCATTTTCAAGGGTGTTTAAACCAGGCAGCAAGACCGCTGCGCTGACCTGTGCATTTGGTCAGGATAGCCGCCCGCACAGGCCCATGTAGCTAGCTATAACGATGCTCGCAGACTGGCTGGCTAACTATCGTTAGCTAAAACGAAAGCTGGTTTATAGGATCCTGTGGTCTGTCGTTTTTCTAGATGGTTATTTAGTATTATTCTGCCGGCACCACAAATTATGACGTCATGTGTGTATTGTAATGAGGAAACCTTCAGAATAAAAGTCCGTATTGCAATGTGGGTAATTCATTCAAAAATAATTAGCATTTTAGTCAATGGCAACTTTTTTATTTTGCTGCTTTTTTTTTACACCAATAATGAAGAAGTAATATGTTGACACTTTGGGCTATAGAGAACTTTTCTACCTGTCTCAACTAAAGTGTATTGGAAAATGCTCGGTAGGATCTTAACTAACCAAATATATGTAATTTTTGAGGGGAATGTGCCATACATATCCAGAAGCACTTCGTTCTCCACCCCATCCATAGCTGAGACCTCTCTACAAGCCAATATGTACCCCATGTAAAGTCTATTACAGTGCATTATGATGGAGGTGGAGAACAAAGTGCTGCTGGATATGTATGACACAGTCCCCCTCCAAAACTACACACATTTGGTTAGTAAAGACCCTACTGAGTATTTTTCATCCCAGTGTATTTGAAACAGGTAGTAATGTTTTTTTTTTTCTCTCCACATCCCAATAAGTATCCCATATAGAGTGTTTTGCATTGCAGTAAATGGAGTTGGTGGAGTAATTATACCTGTTGCCCAGCATGAGACCAATTAAAGTTTTTCAGGCTCTATTGAGTAATTCCAATAACATGTGTTTTATTAAGTGCATTTCTTAAAATGTAGCCAACACAATGGCTTTCAATGTAGTACAATTTTATTTGTTACACGCGCCGAATACAACGGGTGTAGACTTTACCGTGAAATGCTTACTTACGAGCCCTTTCCCAACAATACCGAGTTTTTGTAAAAGGAATTTTAACACAAAATAACGAAGCTATATACAAGGGGTACGAGGTAATTGAGATGATATGTACATGTATGTAGGGGTAAAAGTGACTAAGCACTGAGGATGGATAATAAACAGCAGCGAATGTGAAAGTGTGTGTGGGGGTAGAAGCTGTCCAGAAGGCTTGGCACTCTGTTATAGCTTGCTGTGTGGTAGTCAGGAGAACAGTCTATGACTTGGGTGACTGGGGTCTTTGACAATTTCTAGAGCCTTCCTCTGACACCGCCTGGTATAGAGGTCCTGGATGGCATGGAGCTCGGCCCCAGTGATGTACTGGGCCGTACGTATTATCCTCTATAATGTCTTGCGGTCAGATGCCAAACAGTTGCCATACCAAGCGGTGATGCAGCCAGTCAAGATGCTCTCAGTAATGCAGCTGTAGAACTTTTTGATGTGTGGACCCATGACAAATCTTTTCAGTCCCCTGAGGTGAGAGCGGCGTTGTCGTGCCCTCTTCACGACTGTGTTGGTGTGTTTGGGCAATAATAGGTCCTTAGGGACGTGAACACAGAGGAACTTTCGACCCACTCCACCACAGCCCTGTCGATGTGAATGGGGGCGTGCTCGGCCCTCGGTTTTCTGTAGTCCACATACCTTTAATTTGTGTAAACTTTAGAAATAAAAGTTATTTATTTTTACGGTTCCTGAACAATTGTGCTATTTTGTATTTTTTTGTTGTTGCTGATCTTAACTAAAAAAAAATTAACATGAGCAAAAAGAGCTTTTGGACATCAGAACAGTGATCACTAATCTCGATTTGGATGAGGATTTGTACTTCAATGAGTCGGCGGCGAAGGACATACTGCTCATCCCAGACCAGGCCCAAATCACAGACACTCGTAAAAGGACAAAGCAGCGTTCTAGAGGTTGACATGCGGGATACCTGACGAGACTACGTCGGCGAGTGGATAAACCGCTTCTACCCTCCGTTGTATTGGCGAACGTGCAGTCACTGGAGAATAAACTGGGCAAGCTCCATAAAGACTATCCTATCAATGTGAGCTGAAGAACTGTAATATCATGTGTTCTCAGGACATGGAAAATATAAATTTAGTAGTTTTTTTCCACAGACGACGCAATCTCTACTGCACTCCGCACTGCCCTTTCCCACCTGGACTTCCTGACCCCAGGTGGTGAGGGTAGGCGGCAACAACATCCGCCACGCTGACCCTCAACGCAGGGGCCGCTTAGGGATGCGTGCTTAGTCCCTTACTGTACTCCCTGGCCGGGCACAACCGATGGCATGACGATGGTAGGCCTGATCACCGACGATAATGAGACCGCATATAGGGAGGAGGTCAGAGATATACACAAGATTATAAGTTTTAAGTTCCTCGGCATACACATCACAGACAAACTGAATTGGTCCACTCACACAGACAGCATTGTGAAGAAGGCGCAGCAGCGCCTCTTCAACCTCAGGAGGCTGAAGAAATTCGGCTTGTCACCAAAAGCACTCACAAACTTCTACAGATGCACAATCGAGAGCATCCTGGCGGGCTGTATCACCGCCTGGTACGGCAACTGCTCCGCCCTCAACCGTAAGGCTCTCCAGAGGGTAGTGAGGTCTGCACAACGCATCACCGGGGGCAAACTACCTGCCCTCCAGGACACCTACACCACCCGATGTTACAGGAAGGCCATAAAGATCATCAAGGACATCAACCACCCGAGCCACTGCCTGTTCACCCCGCTATCATCCAGAAGGCGAGGTCAGTACAGGTGCATCAAAGCTGGGACCAAGAGACTGAAAAACAGCTTCTATCTCAAGGCCATCAGACTGTTAAACAGCCACCACTAACATTGAGTGGCTGCTGCCAACACACTGACACTGACTCAACTCCAGCCATTTTAATAATGGGAAATGATGTAAATATATCACTAGCCACTTTAAACAATGCTACCTTATATCATGTTACTTACCCTACATTATTCATCTCATATGCATACGTATATACTGTACTCTATATCAGACTGTATCCTTATGTAATACATGTATCACTAGCCACTTTAACTATGCCACTTTGTTTACATACTCATCTCATATGTATATACTGTACTCGATACCATCTACTGTATCTTGCCTATGCTGCTCTGTACCATCACTCATTCATATATCCTTATGTACATATTCTTTATCCCCTTACACTGTGTATAAGACAGTAGTTTTGGAATTGTTAGTTAGATTACTTGTTGGTTATTACTGCATTGTCGGAACTAGAAGCACAAGCATTTCGCTACACTCGCATTAACATCTGCTAACCATGTGTATGTGACAAATAAACATTTGATATATTGGATGTCTGACAACTTTCAAGGTGACCTCTGAGAAGATGGGTTAAAAAGAATCCCTACACCACCATGAATTCAAACTATGAGTGGGCAATGTTCTTACCCTCTATGCTTTTGCTACCGTTAATGACTCACGCAGTGAATGCAATTAAATGAAGTCCCTGTTTTTCAAATTCCTGGTGGCAATCTAAACTAGGACATAGGGGGTTAGTGGGAGTCATTGGGGTCGGTGGTAGTCAAAGCCGAGGTGGAGATCAACAAATTGCAATGCCATGTCATGATTGATTGTCAAAATGTAAGAACGTTACTAAACCATTTTCCCTAATGGTGTGTTCTCTTTTCCCTGATGCACTTTGGATTGGACCATCTCAGAGCTACCTGCTGAAGAAGGTAACACTTGTTAAAAATAGTTGGTTGTAAAAATTAAACCTAATTCTGATATTTTCTCCAATTATTTGCAAAAGAGCTGATCTGATTGGTCAAAAGACCAATTTAGTGAAAAGATATCCAGAATGAGCTGCCTGTGTAAACGCAGCCTATGTGATGCATCATTTTTTTCTTGATTTCATGTCATTTAACACCTTTCATTCTACAGGGAAGTCTCTATGGGAGCTTGTTGTTGAACAGTTTGAAGATTTACTTGTAAGAATTCTTCTGCTGGCAGCTTGTATATCTTTTGTAAGTATATCACCTGGACAATTCATTTTTCTTCTTCCTGAGATGGGGTTGAGGGCACACTAAATTTGATACTGCTGCTGCTTGCCATGGGTCAGTTTCCCCCCTTTTAAGAGGCTAGCCCTTGATATCAATCAACCAACATTTTACATTAGACAAGTATAGATTGATGTCTGTATTAGAAGCATGTCACTCTGGGGAATTTAGTCACAGTATTCTTGCTGTCACCGTAAAGGTTTAAATTAATATACTTTTGAATGCATTTGATTGCTTTGATTTATTATGTAGCTGTGTCAATCCTCTGATAAGCAAACACCTAAATCATCTGATCGTATGCTTGCTGTCTGGAGTTGCTGAAAAAAGCTAATGAGTGGGCTGTCTAATGGAAAGGGAAAGTTTGTTTGGCCTCTTGGCATGAGGTGTGGACAGCAAGTGCAAATGTCTTCTGTTTTTATGCCTCTGCAGAGGTTACATTCATAGATCATGTGGCTAAACAGCTGAGAAGGCTAGCTATACATCTGAGGAATGGTGACAACAGCAGTTGCTTGAATCGAGTTGCTATCACCATGTGTCTAACAAGACATTTGAGTCGTCTTTAGCGTAATCACTTCTATCAGGGTTCTCACTGGTAGTTTGCCTTTCGCCTCGTGGTTTGACATTTAACGTTACATCGTTATTGGTAGTAAGTTGCCTATACACAAGCTAAATGGTTTGGTGGAAATGTAACTGACAGCATGCAGTGATCTAGCCTAAATTCCATAGTCCTACAGCATTATCAGTGTACTGCTACATCTGTTTACTATTCATGTTCTTAGGTAGTGGACAGATGGATGTTTTTGCATTGGAAAATATCATGTCAGATACCATGCACATTGATTTGAGGAGATGTGGTCCTTTTGAGGCCAATATGGAGGGTTCAAGAGATGGAATCTATCATCCCTGGTGTGTGTGTGTGTGTGTGTGTGTTATAGAGGAGCTGGTATGTAGTGTGCCCAGCCGTGCGATATGAAGGTGTCAGTGGCTGCTGTCCGGGGGACAGGGCACCACTGAAGACCAAATTTGGGCTCTTACCTTCAGTGGGAGGGCACACGCCAGATGAATGCACCACGCCCCTCACTCCCATACTTTTGGTCGGTGGTCAGATCTGATTGTGGGAGTAATAGGCTAATAGACAGTGAAATAAACAGGTGCAGCAGGTTGTTCATGATGGTGTCTGTGTTATGCAGCTTTGTCTCGTTGAGGTGAATTCGTGTGCTCTTATTCTCAGCAGTTAAGAGGGACATTATTCAAATGAGTCCCACTCCCAGAAGAGTGTTTTTATCTCCTGTTTGTGAGAGAGGAGGAGTTCTGAGTTGGAGAAGAGCTTTACTAAATGCACAATGTGTGGGTTGTGATTGATTACAGAAGCAGTGGTCCTCCTGGTAACTGGTTTAATGTTTGTGGGGGGTTGGTTTGAGGTGGTAAGATGGTTGTCTGTTGGTTTCAACTGCTCATATTTGATATGCATACTGTGTATGATACTGAGGGCCATTGATTAATTTAGCCAAATGTACTGTTATGTGAGGTGCTGACACTGATACAGCATTACAAATCCAGTCCATCTTTTATAAACTTTGTATCCTTACTATATTTTCTGTGTTTGATTGACAGTTTTGTAGTGCAAATGCAATGTATGTGCAAAATTTACCATAAACCTCAATTAAATCTGGCAGCATGATTTAATTAAATTCTGGTTCAATAATCACCTCCTTATATTGCACATTGTTGAAGAAAAGTTTCAAATTAAATCATGTTGCCAGATTAAAATGAGGTTAATGGTTAATTTTGCACTTATTAGCCCAAAGCTTTTGCATTTAAAAAAAATAAATGTGACTGCCACTGCTAAGTTAATTAGTCATTTCAGATTGTGTACTTCTACCATGTTTGGGTCCATTGGCAGGCATGGATGAAGTTTGTCTGTTTTTTTAACAGCTATGCTTTCTCCAGGACATTTAGCACAACCTTATTTCACAACATACTTCAATCATAGCTTTCTTAACATGATTATTTCAATTCATAGTTGTAAGTATCCGGGGGGGAATAATGTTGGTACGTGCTCCTGTACTATGTGCAATAATGGATCATCTCGTTGTCTTGTTTACCGTTAGGTCTTGGCCTTATTCGAGGATGGAGAAGAAACAATCACAGCCTTTGTGGAGCCTTTTGTAATCTTACTCATTCTTATAGCCAATGCCATAGTGGGTGTGTGGCAGGTGAGCAACTTACATTACATCATTTTGACCTCTTTTACAGTATCTTGAATGTCTGTGTGGAGCTGCAATGACAAGTATTTAAAAACTCTTGTTTTGCTTGTATGCTGCTAGCTAGTGACTATAGGCAAAACAGGCCACCATTCATAAGTTACAGGTAGGAGTATCCACAAATCTCATACATTATGCTTGCTGGTCACATGCCCGCTTAACTCTTATTAATGTCAATAGAAAGTAAATGGGCAGAGGAAGGAAGTGGGTCATTGACAACATTTGCGACAGTTTAGATGAGACCAAAGTGACAACCCCCCTCGCCCAGCCTTGACATGTCTGTTGCTTTGTTGATGTTTATACACAATGGTCTCTTAGCCATTCTCTAATCCATATTTGCAGTTTTTGCAAAGAGAACTCAGCCTGTAGCAACACAAAAAGGCCAAATGCTCCCTTAGGATTTATTCATTCAGTCTAAACTCATGCATATTTCTGGCCTGCGTGATTTCGTCCAGGAGAACTAGGCTACATTTCCTCAGCTGTCTGTCAACATAGATGGCATGTTTGTGAGCAAATGACCTTGAACATTTGAATCCAATCCATAAAGCATTTATGCACAGCCAAAGAATGAGCATAAAATATTGTCAATCACTCTGTTTCAAACAACAAGTTCATAGTTGTCTTTCTTACTCAGTTTTGATGCCCAATTTCTAGTGTCAGTTAGAATGTCTGTCACACTGGTTGACTTTGCCTACCCTGTCAGGCAGCTCCTAGGAGGAATTTCCAAACCACTGTGTGCCATGGAGTAGACTCTAACATCTGTCCCTGTAGCCCTAAATTACCATGCTCAATAGGCTCTTTATTAACTTTTATCAATCAATAAAATGTCATTCATAAATCCCTTTTCACATAAACTGTTTTCACTAAGTGCTCTACAGATTCCCAGCCTAAAACTCCAAAGAGCAAGCAATGCAGAAGCACTTATATGTTGAAGCTGGCCAGGAAATGTGGACTTTAGAACCAAGCATTCTATTCCTTTAAAGAAGTCCCACATCTGTAGTTTGTGGGATGGTGAAAAGTCAAATAGGCTTATTTGATTTGAATTGGCTTCTAAAATGATTTCAGATCATATATTTCGGTATGTAATATGTAACCAAACAGTCAACGTTTCTAATCTACACAGGAACGCAACGCTGAGGATGCCATTGAAGCCCTTAAAGAGTACGAGCCTGAGATGGGCAAGGTCTACCGCCAGGACAGGAAGACCGTTCAGAGGATCAAGGCCAAAGAAATCGTGCCTGGAGACATCGTGGAGGTTGCTGGTAAGTTGGCCCTGTCTTTCTCAGTGCTGTAGGATGCATTAAACCCACATCATTTTTGGCGATTCAGTAATTTGGCTTATGAATAACCATTATTTAAGATTGAAGCAAAAACAGTTCTTAGTCTTCGTTAGGAAAAAAAGGACACTCCTTCTCATCTATTTTCACTTAAACCAGCATAGTTTGACTCCTCACTCGGGTACATTTTATTTTTAACTGGACTCGTGAATCCAGGCATGGTTAGGCTTTCATTTTAACAGAGAAATCTAATTTAAATTGCCCTCTCCCCCAGTCCCACTGCAGAGGTGACACCCTACATGAGAGGTGTATTTTGGGATGTTTCTATTAACCCATTGTCCCAAAGGACTAGGCACTAGTGGTGCTAAGGATCTCTCGAAACACATGCGCATGTTTCCTAGGGTGCTAAACTCACGAAGGTACACGGCACACCACCTTGACGAGGCTCCCATTGTGTTCAACCATAGCGCCATGCTAGCACATTCCCATTGGAGCCGGTAAACTGAACCTCGGCGTGGCTCATCTCTCACGTTTCCTCAATGCAGCTCATGAAAGAGCCTGGTATGACTTACCCAAAGTCGGTGACTTTAGCAGCGAGAGAGGCGTTTCTGATTGATTTTCAGAGGAATTGTGTCCTGAAAAGCATGTGGCTGCAGTACAGCAGGGGATGGACATAGATGTAGTCAACTGATGTGCAGTAAAATAGTGGAGTCCTTGAAGCGCTAATGTTATCATGATACTTGGTTTAACCCTAAGCCACTGAGGTGATACTGGGTTTTTCTGTGCATAGTGGTGGGTTTTATTTTTAGCCTGTCTAGATTCTGGAATCCTGGTGTATTTATAGCAGGCAGTGACGGTAGTTCCTTTCTGGGGGAAAGTGTTGCCGTGTATGACGTGGGACTCCAAGCAGGACTCCAAACTCACCTTGAGAAGGGCACCGGCAGCACAGTGCATTTGCTGCTTGCTCGTTTCTATGAAACCTATTGTTTTAGAGTGACGGAACATTTGGTTTGGGGGTTCATGTTTAACAATACCTTCATGATGGTATGTTTATCAAAGTGGATCCTGGATGTATTAGTGTTCTGTATATTTGCCTTTATTTGTTGCACAGAAATCCTTGGCTGGTCCTTGCTGTGTAAAAATATGATTGAGTATAGGCGTCATTAGTTGTGTAGAGTGAAGGTCGCTTTTGGTTTTGCTGTATGTTTACTCAGGAAAATGGCTAACGGCTCGGAAACCAGACTCTTCAAGGGAACAGTTGGCAAAGCAGATATTGTCAGAGTGATGCATTGTGGAGGCTGTCAGGTGGAGATTGAGAATGTCACCTAAACTTAGAGAGCACATTGGGGAAATCCTGCAGAGCCTTTTCAGATTGGTTTCTGTGAGGCTCCTTTCTGAATGTTTGCCCAAATCCCCAGTGTGAACCCCTGCCATGCAGGAAGGCTGGTCATGACGCAGATGCCAGGTTACTGCTGAGGCAGAGGACGCAGGCTGCGCTGACTGGCTGAGCTGTGGGCAGAATACTAAACGGGCCAATCTCTGGCCCTGCCTGTCAGGGTACCACTGTGTGCCCTGACACAGCCAGCCTCCCGCTCCACTTGTCAATGTGTTTATTACACATAGCTAGTAGTCATCAACATAATGTGTCTATAGCCAGAGGTGTTGCAGTTCCACAGGACTGAGGAGAGTCTGGTCTGGTCCCTGGCTGGTGCATGTTCAGTACAGTAAGGGCCCAGATACTGATGGGGCAAGTCTGTGTGGGGGGGGGGGGGGTCTCAGCTGCTTCTATTGTTTGGACAGCAAGATGACCTTGTAGGGAAGTCTGTGTCAATGGTGGATCGCGATCTCACCCCCGCCCACCTCCAAGCCCAACACACAGAGACCCTACCCATCACCACTCTCCATGGCCTGGGATTCCAGACACTCAGCATGGCATTTTGTGTGGCCTGCTGTGGGCTCTTTTGGCAAGTGTCTGGTCCAACCAGGTATTTGCTGTCCCCAGCTTGTCTGCAGGTGGCACAATGGCTGTCTGGGACTTAGATGAATAAGGTGGAGGGATCTGTATGTTACTGCATCAGAATCCCCTTTTCAAGTTCAATCTGCTGTTCATTTAGCCCTGGGCCCGGTTTCCCGATAGCGATGTAACTTCGGGAGTGTTTTAACAATGCACCTTTCCTACAAGGGCTGAAGATGTAACATGCATTTCCATAAACACCCCGTAGAGAGAGTGTTTAATAAGTGAGTCATTGGAGCATGTAGCTACTGATAGGATCGAAAGATCAGATCAGCTTTCTCCATTCAAATCTTACCTTAGCATTAGAATTGTGCCACAACACTGACGACGAATCAGCTCCTAGAGATATTATCACCTATGGCTTCAAATATTGAGGTGGCTTATTCTAATGCTTAGCCTATAATAATGCACTAAATCAAGATTTGACACAATTTTGCACGCATGTTACGCATCATGAAATGTATTGAGGCAATTTTTATACAGTAGCCTACAATTAGCAAAATAGAGCTCAATTGATTGAACATGAAATGTATGTCAATATTATTTAAATATATAGTGTCTGCAAAGTAATATATTTTCTCACAATACCCCATAATGACAGTGAAAACGTGTTTTTCAAAATAAAAATGCAAATGTATTAAAAAATTACATTTGCATACAGTGGGGCAAAAAGGTATTTAGTCAGCCACCAATTGTGCATGTTCTCCCACTTAAAAAGATGAGGCCTGTAATTTTCATCTTAGGTACACTTCAACTATGACAGACAAAATCAGAAAAAAAAAATCCATAAAATCACATTGTAGGATTTTTAATGAATTTATTTGCAAATTATGGTGGAAAATAAGTATTTGGTCAATAACAAAAGTTTATCTCAATACTTTGTTATATACCCTTTGTTGGCAATGACAGAGGTCAAAAGTTTTCTGTAAGTCTTCACAAGGTTTTCACACACTGTTGCTAGTATTTTGGCCCATTCCTCCATGCAGATCTCATCTAGAGCAGTGATGTTTTGGGGCTGTTGCTGGGCAACACGGACTTTCAACTCCCTCCCAAGATTTTCTATGGGGTTGAGATCTGGAGACTGGCTAGGCCACTCCAGGACCTTGAAATGCTTCTTATGAAGCCACTCCTTTGTTGCCCGGGCGGTGTGTTTGGGATCATTGTCATGCTGAAAGACCCAGCCACGTTTCATCTTCAATGCCCTTGCTGATGGAAGGAGGTTTTCACTCAAAATCTCACGATGCATGGCCCCATTCATTCTTTCCTTTACACGGATCAGTCTTCCTGGTCCCTTTGCAGAAAAACAGCCCCAAAGCATGATGTTTCCACCCCCATGCTTCACAGTAGGTATGGTGTTCTTTAGATGCAACTCAGCATTCTTTGTCCTCCAAATACGACAAGTTGAGTTTTTACCAAAAAGTTATATTTTGGTTTCATCTGACCATATGACATTCTCCCAATCTTCTTCTGGATCATCCAAATGCTCTCTAGCAAACTTCAGACGGGCCTGGACATATATGTCTTCCATTTCCTAATAATTGCTCCCACAGTTGATTTATTCAGACCAAGCTGCTTACCTATTGCAGATTCAGTCTTCCCAGCCTGGTGCAGGTCTACAATTTTGTTTCTGGTGTCATTGGACAGCTCTTTGGTCTTGGCCATAGTGGAGTTTGGAGTGTGACTGTTTGAGGTTGTGGACAGGTGTCTTTTATACTGATAACAAGTTCAAACAGGTGCCATTAATACAGGTAACGAGTGGAGTACAGAGGAGCCTCTTAAAGAAGAAGTTACAGGTCTGTGAGAGCCAGAAATCTTGCTTGTTTGTAGGTGACCAAATACTTATTTTCCACCATAATTTGCAAATAAATTCATAAAAAATCCTACAATGTGATTTTCTGGATTTTTTTTCTCTCATTTTGTCGGTCATAGTTGAAGTGTACCTATGATGAAAATTACAGGCCTCTCTCACCTTTTTAAGTGGGATAACTTGCACAATTGGTGGCTGACTAAATACTTTTTTGCCCCACTAAGTGTTCACAGCCCTGAGTCAATACATGTTAGAATCCCCTTCGGCAGCGATTACAGCTGTGAGTCTTTCTGGGTAAGTCTCTAAGAGCTTTGCACACCTGGATTGTACAATATTTGCACATAAATAATTATTCAAGCTGTCAAGTTGGTTGTTGATCATTGCTAGACATAGATTTTCAAGCAGATTTAAGTTACAACTGTAACTCGGCCACTCAGGAACACGTTGAGGCTTCACTGTCTTCTTGGAAAGCAACTCCAATGTAGATTTGGCCTTGTGTTTTAGGTTTTTGTCCAACTAAAAGGTTAATTTGGTCTGTTTTGAAAGCAGACTGAACCAGGTTTTTCTCTAGGATTTTGCCTTGCTTAGCTCTATGCGGTTTCTTTTTATCCTAAACTCCCTAGTCCTTGCCGATGACAAGCATACTTATAATGATGCAGCGACCACTTTGCTTGAAAATATGAAGTGTTACTCAGTGATGTGTTGGATTTGCCCCAAGTATAACGGTTTATATTCAGGACATAAAGTTAATTTCTTTGTCACATTTTTGCAGTTTTACTTTAGTGTTTTATTGCAAACAGGATGCATGTTTTGTAATATTTGTATTCTGTACAGGCTTCCTTTTCACTCTGTCATTTAGGTTAGTATTGTGGAGTAACTACAATGTTGGTCCATCCTCAGTTTTCTCCTATCACAGCCATTAAACTCTAAATGTTTTAAAGTCACCATTGGCCTCTGAGCGATTTCCTTCTTCTCTGGCAACTGAGTTAGGAAAGATGCCCGTATCTTTGTAGTGACTGGGTGTATTCATACACCATCCAAAGTGTAATTAATAACTTCACCATGCTCAAAGGGATATTCAATGTCTTATTTTATTTACCATCTACCAATAGCTGCCCTTTGTGAGTCATTAAAACCTCCCTGGACTTTGTGGTTGAATCCCTTTCAAATTCACTGCTTAACTGAGGGACCTTAAAGATAATTATGAGTGGGATACAGAGAGTCTACCAAATTGTATTTATATGGTTTTTACAAACCATTCAAATAAAAGTACTTGTTTTGGACAACAACAAAAAAACACAGATTATTTTAAATACTAGATACTCAAATACACATGTATTTGAACCCAGGTCTGGTATCAACCAACAGTTATTAAGCCACTGCAATCTGAATGTTGTTTTTACATTGTCCTCGCGTTCAAGTGGCAGCTAATCCTGAGGCATGTCCTGCATTGACCGCTGAGAATCTGCGCTATGCTGTCTGGTTCTAGAATTGGTGGTAAAGGGGAAGACATGCTGGTCTGACCCTGGAGAGACTGTTAAGCGGAGCCACTAACAAGGAAGAGGCTGACCTCAAGACAACGGGAAACATTAGTACCCTTCAGAGTTTCTTCTTTCAGAATACATTACTGTGGTCATACTGTAGCATTGTACACAGCTTCTCATGGCCACATGTGGAACAGTGCATTAGAATATTAAGAAGACTGCTGTGTGGAGAGGGAAGGCGGGACGAGTTATCAACACCCCTTTCATTAAGCTAAGTAGAGGGTTTATTTACAACCTTTTCATGGTGTTAATGGCAACAGAACGCACTGGGACCGGACATCCAGAGAGGTCTTTAGCGATCCATTTCAATGTCTGAATAAAAATATTTTTCTAGTGTATGATGTGTCCCAGCATATAGAGGCCATAGAGAGTTTGAAGGCATGTTGACCCCTGACCTCTGCTCTTCCTTCCTATCTCCCAGCAGAACGCTGTTAGTCGGGCAGCATCTGGTCTACATCTCACACAGCATAGGCCGCTGGTCTTAATCTAGGTGTCACGTGGCTCCGTCGCAGTGTCCTGTTGCCACCGCAACCAAACCTGGCCCAGGACAGGACATGGTGGTCTGTTTGTAGTGTACTGTACTGTCCTACACACAGCCCTGTTCTGTTGGTTATGAGAGGAGACTGGAGATCTCAGTACACCCACTGAAAACAGGAAGTAGAGATTAAAGCCAGACACATGGTTGTTACTCCAACTAGCTTTAGGCTAGTGTTCATGGTCTCACATGCTCTTTTTTTCCTTTTCTAATTTTCTCTGATTCAACAAGTTCTTTGGCCTTTAGAATTTTTAGTGTACTGTACACTTGGTTAGTGGTGAACGCTTTCTAGACAAGAACAGCTGGTTAAGAGCACCTGAAGAGTTCTAGGACATAGTTAGCCGTCAAGTGCTTCTAAAATAGCCTAATCAGAATGAGCTATTTAAACCTTTTGTTGTAGCTGCCATAAGCACCTGCACCCTCTAGGATTGTCCACAGAGAAACCTGCTGTGTCATGCAGTCATACACAGCAGGGCCTGTGTCAGTCTGTCAGCGAAAGCAGTTTTTCTGTCTTCCTGGTGTGGCAGCCTTGCTTGGACCCACTCCACAGTTGTAAAGAAGGGCACCCCTGGAAGTCATGTCTGGCACTGGTTCACAGACTCTTGTGTCTGTGCTGCTTGTTGCTACGCGGCCTGTCTCAATCTCCTCGGCGTGGAGAATCACTTGTTGGCAAGCCTTGGGGTGAAAAGGTGTTCATGTTTGAGGAGACTTTTGGCCTGATACCAAGTAGGATGTTGACTTAAAGGGATAGCTGATGTATTCACACACACTTCATCCAGAGCAGGCCTGCAGACCTGGCTAACTGCACCAGGACAATCTTACGTGTTTTGTACCCCCATAAGGAAATCAAGTGTTATTGTAATTGGCTTTACTCCCTGTAGTCACCAGCGTTTCTTAAAACATTTGAATGTGTCTTGGCTCAGGAAGTGTTGCACAACCCTAAGGATGTGGCCGTTATGGGGGGAAACCTTTGACTGTGGTCATGTTTTCTTTCAGTTCAGCTTGGCGTCAGATTGTATTTTGAAACTCCTCCCAAATGTGTTATCTTTCTTTGGCCTGTAGATAATATTCTGTAACTGTTTGCCTTTGTCTGAATAGCTTTCAAGTGAGCCTGATGATAATTTGATGTTGCAGCCCATCCAAGGCCAATCCATTGCATACTTCCCTCTGTGAGTTAGTTCTCCTGACCTTTTCAGAAGTGAAACGCATTGTTCCACATTTAGACAGTTGAAAGATGCCATTGAGCTCTATACAATTATTTCTGAGAAAAGCGGTCTGTCTGTCTCTCTCTCTCTCTCTCTCTCCATGATTGGCCCATGTCCACTGATGGTCCAGAACTCCTGGCACCAGTGTCAGCATTAATACGGCCTGACACACACACACCCAACTGCTCGCATTCTCTCTCTTTCTCTCTCTCTGAGCCAAGGCCTTGTTGGTGTTGAGGCTTGTGTGTCTAGCTTTAATGTGTGACAGCTTAGGGACACCCGCTTGTTAATTTGAAGGTTTGAAAACAAGGAGTTTGAGGTTAAAGCGTGTACTGTGTGCTAAGCGCCACTCCTGTTGCGTCAATGAGTTTTGGAAAATGGGGCTCCATGTCTGAGTGACAGCAGCTGGTATTATCTCCTCCACCTCTTCCTTTGCAGTGGGGAGGACAGGAAAATAGCTGGCATTTAAACCAATCAATCAAATATTTTATAAAGCCTTTTTACATCAGCAGTTGTCACAAAGTGCTGAAACAGATACCCAGCCTAAAACCCCAAGAAGCAAGTAGTGCAGAAGCACAGTGGCTTGGAAAAACTCCCTAGAAAGGCAGGAACCTAGAGGAACCAGGCTCTGATGGGTAGCCAGTCCTCTTCTGGCTGTGCCAGGTGGAGATTAGAACAATACATGGCCATTAAGGCCAGATCGTTTGGACAGCTCATTGGGGGAACATATTTAAATAGTTTTCCCATTTTTGGCTGTGCGTATTGTTCATCCCATGCTATTTTTCTCTCCTCTCAAGGGCACAGGGGGATCGGATTAGTTTACTGTCTGTTCAGTCCTGAAAAAGGAATCCTGACGTTCATGAACATGTTTCTCTTCCCTGGCTTCCACCAGGCTCCCTCAATCACCAATACTCACTGTGTGTCTTGAAAAGAAAGGGCATGATTGAAGGACATTGAATACATTTTAATACCATGTTAAGTCTCCAGGTCTGTGAGAGCCAATATGTGTGTTTTTCTGTAGAACTGTGCCCTGCGTCGTTTATGTACTAATAGGTTGCAGAATCAGGTCGCCACAATTCAGATGTGGCCCAAATTGTCTGTCTCCTTTGGGAAGGGCCTTTTTATGGCTCACCGGTCCTCTGTTTCCTCATGCTGCTCTGGCTCTCCTCTCTCCGCTACAATAGAAGCCCAGTACTCTGCCTCTGTGTGGCACAACAACCAACCCTGAAATTAGCTATAGTCTGTCAGTTAACACTGATGCTGAATAAATGACTTCTCTATTTCAGAGAACGGCTGGGTGGTCTTCAATAATCTAAGCACTCTGCAGGATCTGTATTTTTTTATAATGTTCTGCTTTTAGTATTGGCTTCGACTTGAATATGACTTTGCACATCCACAACTAGTTTACTTGTCTTGAGACCTGTAACTGTATAGTATCTGCTGTGTGCTGCTACAATGACTCGACCTCCATAACTTCTGCCCATTACGTCATGTGAATTATCTGTCTAGTTTTCCCTGCTTGCAAAATGTGCAATGCAACATTGTTCGTCTATGATGTTTTTTTAATCTGTGTGCCTCTAATTCTGTCTTTATGTCTGGTTTCCCCTTCGCTAGTTGGAGACAAGGTTCCTGCAGACATCCGTCTTACATCCATCAAATCTACAACCCTGAGAGTAGACCAGTCCATCCTGACCGGTAAGACACACGGCTGTTTGCTGCACTGTGTTTTTCTATACCGAACAAACTTAGGCTACTCTACATCTCTAGTTGAAATAGACAAACTGTCTTACTCAAAAAGCATAACAAAACTCTCTCTTCCTGTGTAATGACATTGTATGCTAATTTCAGGTGTTCTACATCTGTCTTTGCTGACAGTATGAGCTCCTCAGAGCCTGCAAGCATACTGTATGACTCACTTTTAATTGTCGTCTGCCACATGTTTATTTGCCTTCATTCCACATAGGCAAACTTGAACTGTTTATTCCTCTTCCAGAGCCAAGTTATTCCAAACTTCATTTGATTGGAGAGTCATGTCCCTAACACATCACCTCCATAGACTGGTAATATTGTAATACGCGAGGAATGTAGGAGTCAGTTCAAACCCAACTGCTCAGCCCCACCTCAAAACAAAAGTTTGTTTTACTTTAGCTTATCAAAATAAGGCTTCTTAATAATTGAATATCATGACACCGTTTAATTAACTGAGTTCACCTCCTCTGAGGCTAGAGCCAGGGTTTCCACTTGATCCACATTATGATCAGAGGCTGTGCCCTGCACCATGCGCACCAAGAGTTTTTCCCCGAGGCTTTAGACACAGCCAAAGGGATATCAGGGTGATACGTGACCTGAGCTGCTCTCTGCTGTGATTCCAGGTGAGTCGGTCTCTGTCATCAAGCACACGGACCCAGTGCCTGACCCTCGAGCTGTCAACCAGGACAAGAAGAACATGCTCTTCTCCGTAAGCAACACTCTTCTCTCTTCACTCCTTACTGCTCCTTGTAGCGGCTGTGTGATGATTGAACTCTCCAACATCAGCTCGTAGTTTGAGATTCTCCTTCAGTCACTTGTTTCAGTCAAGTTCAATGGAGTTGAAGAACATGCTTGATGCAGGTATCCCTTAACTTTCCTAAACATCATTAACAAATTATGCCAGCATCACTCAATATCAAAAATGTACTTAAAAATACAGACCCTGCTATTTTATTTTGGTTTGTAAATATAGTTAGAATATTCTAACTATATAGTCTGCTCTCAAGCGTGTGTGATTTGTGTGGCCATAACGTTCCACCTTTGTGTTTTCAGGGAACCAACATCTCGTCTGGCAAGGCTATTGGTGTGGTGGTGGCCACGGGCGTGAACACTGAGATTGGTAAGATCCGTGATGAGATGGCAGCCACTGAGCAGGAGAAGACCCCCCTGCAGCAGAAACTGGATGAGTTCGGGGAGCAGCTGTCCAAGGTCATCTCCCTGATCTGCATCGCTGTGTGGATGATCAACATCGGCCACTTCAACGACCCCGTCCACGGAGGCTCCTGGATCCGCGGCGCCGTCTACTACTTCAAGATCGCTGTGGCCCTGGCCGTGGCCGCCATCCCCGAGGGTCTGCCTGCTGTCATCACCACCTGCCTGGCCTTGGGCACCCGCCGCATGGCCAAGAAGAACGCCATCGTCCGCAGCCTGCCCTCTGTGGAGACCCTGGGCTGCACCTCTGTCATCTGCTCCGACAAAACCGGCACCCTCACCACCAACCAGATGTCTGTCTGTAGGGTGAGTCTGGTTGGTTGTTTTACATGCTGACTGGACAGGGAAGTCTGCCTCTGTTGCATTACCTTGCTGTGATACTGTTTCAGAGTATGTGTATGTGTGCAGAAGGTTATTTTGTAGTGGAGAATCAAGAGTGAGATGTGTTACAAAGAGGTGTTGAGGCAGCGATGCGCTGCGGCTTTGATAGACAGTCAGCCATTAGGTGTTCATCCGCGGTGCTCTTGCATAACTGACCTTGCGTCACCGCTCTGCGGAGCATCCAGTCCCTCCCACTTTCTGAGTGGCACCCCAACACACCTACAGCTCTTTCCCTTTCCCAGAGCAGAGAGACATTTCATTATTCATGAGCATGTTTATTCTCTTTTTGGTGAATATGCACAGATCTTTGGAACTGCTGACTCCACTCCTTTAAACTTTGACCTGTTTCATTATTTAGTAGGCCTATGTCTATCAAATGTTTTTGGATGAGAGGTTCTTTATTTGGTAGCGGCCATTTATTTCCCATAATACATTTCGTTTGAACTAGCATTCCATGGGTCTGGTCTGTTTTAATGTATGTCCCTCTGTAGTCACTTCCTTTCACCTCTGGTGCAGACTCAAATTATTAGGGGAAATGGGATGTCTAGTTAGTTGCGCAACTAAACTGAAATTTGTCTTCTGATTTTTAACCCAACCCTTCTGAATCAGAGAGGTGTGGGGGGCTGCCTTGAAGAGAAACTTCAGGATTTTGACAATGAGGCTTTTTTAAAATCTTCTTCCCTGGAGTCTGAAGTCGTGGATACCATTTTTATGTCTCCGTGTCCAGTATGAAGTTAGAGTTAGCTCAATGGCTGGAAGTTTATGGGTATCTGGTAGCACAGGGCTCTCCAACCCTGGTCCTAGAGAGCTTCCATCCTGTAGGTTTTCACTCCAACCCTAATCTATCACACCTGACTCTAATAATTAGCTGGTTGATAAACTGAATCGGGTTAGTTACAACTGGGGTTGGACCTACAGGATGGTAGCACTCCAGGAGCAGGGTTGGAGAGCCCTGTGCTAGCGGATACCCATAGACGTCCAGCCATTGCGCTAACGTACGTTAGCATTGGATCACGAAACTACAACTTCCTTCATACTGGATGCATAACATAAAAATGGTATCATGAGTTCATCTGACATCTGAAATAAATGTCCTTGTTACCAAAATCCCGAAGTATCCCTTTAATCGACGTCCATGTCATCGGCGCCCAGGGAGCAGTTGTTGTTAGGATGCATGATGCCATAATACACTAGTAAATTATACCATATCCTACTGTACCTATCTCATTGTTTCCATGAAGTGATGATGACATTTGTTTAAGTAACACATGTTTTAGGCTGTGACGAGTTCTCCACATTGCTTTCACCTATCCCAGTATTTTGAGAATGGGATCTCTGGTGTAGAGACTAGGAGCTGAAAGAGAACCATGCCTTTTTCAGGTTACTACCCAGTGTCCACCAAACAACCCCCATCTCCCATTTCATCTGTCAGTGATGCTTGGAAAATCTTCCACAAAATAGTTTGTGTTGAATTCACGACTTAAGCCTAATGTATTCAGCGAGAGGATGTAATGCTATTTTCTAATCATCTGACGTCAGCAGGGCTCTCTGAAGTGTGGCCTCCAGCTGGAAAAGAACATGAATGATTACCATCACTCTTACTTCATCCTTTCTCTCTGACTGAGACTGCTGGCGTGTTTCAGCTGACTGGCTGTTGTGACGTGGTATTAGTTTGCACGTGCCTACTACTAGGCTTGGACCAGCCCAGTTCTTCCTGTGGGAAAAGGCCCAGCCCTCCAGGCTTCAGTGCACTCTTCACTTTATGCTGGCTCCCTGACAGATGGCCTCCACTATTTACTTATGGACTAAACCAAACAAGCACTGCTCACTGCTAGACTCCTGCCTTAGCCCCCACACAGCCATAGGGCATCTAAATCCCTCCAGCCCAGAGAGTATAGTTGTGAGAGCTGATCTACAGCTATTATGTGGTGTTTGCTGCCATCTACAGTGTAAGTTAATAAACGGCCTCTAATGTAATGTTGTAACCATACATCTCTTATGACTGAAAATAACTTCTAGACATCAGGACTGCGATTACTCACCACGGACGAGCAGAATCCTCTTTTTCCTTTCACGACTCTGACGAGCCCGACGCAAAGGATACGCTGCTTCCTCGGAAACAGGCCCTGATCCACGTGAAGAGGAGGCTGAGAAAGAGGGGTCGAAGGTGCACCTGCCTTCTGAGAATTCGCAGGCAATCAAATAAACCCCCACTTCCCTCCATTCTGCTAGCAAACGTGCAATCTTTGGACAATAAAATCAATGAGTTACACAGAAGATTGAACTACCAACGGGACATTAAAAACAAACATCTTATGTTTCGTGGAGTAGTGGCTGAATGACGACGACAACATCAACATACAGCTGGCTGGTTATATGATGTAACAGCAGGATAGAACAGCGGCGTCGGGTAAGACGAGGGGCGGCGGTCTATGTATTTTGTAAACAACAGCTGGTGCACGATATCTAAGGAAGTCTCGAGCTATTGCTCACCTGAGGCAGAGTATCTCATGATAAGCTGTAGACCACACAACCTACCGAGAGAATTCTCATCTATATTCTTTGTAACTGTTTTACATGCCACCACAGTCAGAGGCTGGCACTAAGACAGCATTGAATGAGCTGTATTTTGCCATAAGCAAACAAGAAAACGCTCACCCAGAGGCGGCGCTCCTAGTAGCCGGGGACTTTAATGCAGGGAAACTTAAATCCGTTTGACCAAATTTCTATCAGCCTGTTAAATGTGCAACCAGAGGGAAAAAATCTCTGGACCACCTATATTCCACACACAGAAACGCATACAAAGCTCTCCCTCGCCCTCCATTTGGCAAATCTGTGAAAAAGACCTTTAAACAGGTCAACATTCACAAGGCTGCAGGGCCAGACAGATTACTAGGACGTATACTGCAAGCATGCACTGAACAACTGGCAAGTCTCTTCACTGACATTTTCAACCTCTTCCTGTCCGAGTCTGTAATACCAACATGTTTTAAGCAGACCACCATACTCCCTGTGCCCAAGAACACTAAGGTAATCTGCCTATTTAACTACCTACCCGTAGCGTTCACGTCTGTAGCCATGAAGTGCTTTGAAAGGCTGGTCATGGCTCACATAACCATCATCCCAGAAACCCTAGACCCACTCCAATTTGCATACAGCCCCAACAGATCCACAGATGATGCCATCTCCATTGCACTCCACACTGCCCTTTCCCACCTAGACAAAAGGAACACCTATGTGAGAATGCTACTCATTGACTACAGCTCAGTGTTCAACACCATAGTGCCCTCAAAGCTCATCACTAAGCTAAGGACCCTGCGACTAAATAACTCCCTCTGCAATTGGATCCTGGACTTCTTGATGGGCCGCCCCCAGGTGGTAATGTAACAACACATCTGCCACGGTGATCCTCAACACGGGGGCCCCTCAGGGGTGTGCGTGCTCAGTCCCTTCATGTACTCCCTGTTCACTCATGACTGCACGACTCCAACACCATCATTATATTTGCCGATGACACCGCAGTGGTAGGCCTGATCAACCGACAAGACAGCCTATAGGGAGGAGAGCAGAGACCTGGCCGTGTGGTGCCAGGACAACAACCTCTCCCTCAACGTGATCAAGACAAAGGAGATGATTGTGGACTACAGGAAAAAGAGGACAGAGCACACCCCCGTTTTCATCGACGGGGCTGCAGTGGAGCAGGTTGAGAGCTTCAAGTTCCTTGGTGTCCACATCACCAATAAACTAACATGGTCCAAGCACACCAAGACAGTCGTGAAGAGGGCACAACAAAACCTATTCCCAATCAGAAGGTTCTACAGCTGCACCATCGAGAGCATCCTGGTTGCATCACTGCCTGGTATGGCAACTGATCGGCCTCCGACTGCAAGGCACTACGGAGCGTAGTGCGAACGGCCCAGTACATCACTGGGGCCACGCTTCCTGCCATCCAGGACCTCTATACCAGGCGGTGTCAGAGGAAGGCCCTAAAAATGGTCAGACTCCACCCTAGTCATAGACTGTTCTCTCTGCTACCACACGACAAGAGGTACCGGAGCGCCAAGTCTAGGTCCAAGAGGCTTCTAAACAGCTTCTACCCCCAAGCAATAAGACTCTTGAACATCTAGTCAAATGGCTACCCAGACTATTTGCAGTGCCCCCCACCCCATCTGTTGTCATCTATGCACAGTCACTTTAATAACTCTACCTACATGTACCTACTACCTCAAATAACCGGTGTCCCCCGCACATTGACTCTGTACCGGTACCCCCCTGTAAATATTATTATTTCACTGCTGCTCTTTAATTACTTGTTACTTGTATCTCTTATTCTTATCTGTATTTTTTTTCAACTGCATCGTTGGTTAGGGGCTCGTAAGTAAGCATTTCACTGTAAGGTCTACCTGTTGTATTCGGCGCATGTGACTAATACAATTTGGTGTGAGATGATTAGTTTGTGTGAGTCAGCCCTAACTTTCCTTGTCTGTGTTGTGGTCTCCAGATGTTCATCATTGACCAGGCCGACGGGAACAGTTGCTCTCTGAATGAGTTCACCATCACTGGCTCTACTTACGCCCCTGAAGGAGAAGTGTAAGTACCAAATACTCTCTTAACGCCAGTCCGTTTAAGATACAATTATTTATTTACTTCCAATTACATGAAAGGTTGGAGGGAGTTAATCTTGTCTCCTGGCCTGTGTGTCTCCCTCCAGGTACCAGGATGGCAGACTAGTGAAGTCCTCCGCGTATGATGGTCTAGTGGAGATTGCCACCATCTGTGCCCTGTGCAATGACTCCTCTCTGGACTTCAATGAGGTCTGTGTGCATACCTGACTGCCTATCTCCTCCTTAATATGGATCATTAAAGGATGTTGAGTAGCGTTGACTGATTGGCTTATGTTTGTGTTGTCAGGCCAAAGGTGTGTATGAGAAGGTTGGCGAGGCTACAGAGACGGCTCTCACCTGCCTGGTGGAGAAGATGAATGCGTTTGACACCGATGTCAAAGGCCTGACCAAGATCGACAGGGCCAACGCCTGCAACTCTGTATGTACACTAACTTCAACCATTGAACAATTAAATGGTGTGGTACTCCACAGCTGGTTGTTAGCAGGTTTTCTGAGTGGTGTGTTGTCTGTCAGGTGATCATGCAACTGATGAAGAAGGAATTCACCCTGGAGTTCTCCAGAGACAGGAAGTCCATGTCTGTGTACTGCACCCCCAACAAGGCCCGCTCCTCACTTGGAAAGATGTTTGTCAAGGTATCCCCACATTTTTATAAACTGCTATGTTTGACTCACATTGAACCAAGTGTTAGTGTTTTTAAGTCACCCATGTTTGAATCTGTGTGTCAACCTTTAAAACACTTTAATCCCCACAGGGTGCCCCCGAGGGAGTTATTGACAGATGTACTCATGTCAGAGTGGGCACCTGCAAGGTTGCCATGACCCCGGGAATCAAAGAGAGGATCATGTCTACGATCCGTGGGTACGGGACTGGGCGTGACACCCTGCGCTGCCTGGCTCTGGCCACCCGGGACACCCCACCCAGGAAGGAGGACATGGTGCTGGTTGATTGTGCCCGCTTTGTTGATTATGAGGTGAGCACTACTCATCACCACTGCATAGAGTAGGAGTTGACAGGCATTTTGCTAAAAGGCATTTGTTATGTGTAGATACCATATCTAACTTATACTGCTGGATCCTATTAATATCATATGAAGACATATAAACGCAACATGTAAAGTGGTCCCATGTTTCTTGAGCAGAAATAAGAGGCCAGAAGTTTCCCATACGCATAAAAAGCTTATTTCTTTCAAATTTTGTGCTCAAACTTGTTTACCTCCCTGTTGGTGAGAATTTCACCTTTGCCAAGATAATCCATCCACTTGACAAGTGTGGCATATCAAGAAGCTGATTTAAACAGCATGATCATTACACAGGTGCACCTTGTGCTGGGGACAATACAAGGCCACTTTAAAATGTGCAGTTTTGGCACACAACACAATGCCACAGAAATCTCAAGTTTTGAGAGTGTGTAACTGGCATGCTGACTGCAGGAATGTCCACCATAGCTGTTGCCAGAGAATGTCATGTTAATTTCACTACCATAAGCTGCCTCCAACGTCATTTTAGAGAATTTGGCAGAACGTCCAACCGGCCTCACAACTGCAGACCATTTGTAACCACGTCAGCCCAGGACCTCGTCAGCCCAGGATCTCCACATCCGGCTTCGTTACCAGCGGTGTCGTCTGAGACCAGCCACCCGGACAGCTGATGAAACTGGGTTTGCACAACCAAAGTATTTCTGTCAGAAACCGTCTCAAGGAAGCTCATCTGCATGCTCGTCGTCCTCAACAGGTTCTTAACCCGACTGCAGTTCGGCGTCACAACCGACCTCAGTGGCCAAATGCTCACTTTCGATGGAGAAGTGTGCTCTTCAAGTATAATCCCAGTTTCAACTGTACCAGGCAGATAGCATGTATGGCGTCGTGTGGGCAAGCCGTTTGCTGATGTGAACAGAGTGCCCAGTAGTGGTGGTGGGGTTATGGTAAGGGCAGGCATAAGCTACAGACAATGAACACAATTGCATTTTATTGATGGTAATTTGAATGCACAGAGATACCGTGATGAGATCCTAAGGCCCATTGTCGTGCCATTCATCCGCCACCATTTCAGCATGATAATGCACAGTTCAATGCCGCAAGGTTCTGTACACAATTCCTGGAAGCTGAAAATGTCCCAGTTCTTCCATGGCCTGTATACTCACCATTGAGTATGTTTGGAATGCTCTGGTTCGACATGTTCGACAGCGTATTCCAGTTCTCGACAATATCCAGCAACTTCGCACAGCCATTTCATAGGCCACAAACAACAGCCTGATCAACTGTATTCGAAGGAGATGTGTTGTGCTGCGTGAGGCAAATGGTGGTCACACCAGATACTGACTGGTTTTCTGATCGGGGCCCTTACTTCTTTTTCAAAAGGATCTGTGACCAACAGATATCTGTATTCCCAGTCATGTAAAATCCATAGATTAGGGCCTAATGAATTTATTTAAATTGACTGATTTCCTTAAATGAACTGTAACTCAATAAATCTTGTGGCATGTTTCCGTTTTTGTATTTTTGTTCAGTGTAGCATAACTTTTGGATGTATTGTGCAAAGTTCTAGTAGGAACCCTGATGGTGACTTTTTGTGTTTCTCTGCCCAGTCTGACCTGACCTTCGTGGGCTGCGTTGGCATGCTGGACCCTCCCAGGACCGAGGTGGCTGCCTCCATCAAGCTGTGCCGCCTAGCCGGCATCCGCGTCATCATGATCACTGGCGACAACAAGGGCACTGCCGTGGCCATCTGCCGCCGTATCGGCATCCTGGGTGAGGAAGACGACGTGGACAAAATGGCGTTCACTGGCCGCGAGTTTGACGACCTGTCCCTTCAGGCCCAACGCGATGCTGTTATCAACGCCCGCTGCTTCGCCCGTGTCGAGCCCTCCCACAAGTCCAAGATCGTTGAGTTCCTGCAGGCCATGGACGAGATCACAGCCATGGTACACTGACCCCCCCCCCCCCCACTCACATCCTTACTGTACATGCAAAGCTGTTATATCTATTACTGTTGTCTTGTAGCCTCCTATCCACCCTTAAGTATCTGTTGTTTCTCCCACAGACTGGTGATGGAGTGAATGATGCTCCTGCCTTGAAGAAAGCAGAGATTGGCATCGCCATGGGCTCTGGCACTGCCGTGGCCAAGTCAGCCTCTGAGATGGTCCTGGCCGATGACAACTTTTCTTCCATCGTGGCGGCTGTGGAGGAGGGCAGGGCCATCTACAACAACATGAAACAGTTCATCCGCTACCTCATCTCCTCCAACGTGGGAGAGGTCGTCTGGTGAGTCTGTCATTTACGTACCTCCTCCTGCCAAAGTGATGTCTCTAGTGGTTTTATGGTGCTCCTGTGGAGGTTAATGATGTTTCTCTATGGGGGCAGTATCTTCCTGACGGCTGCTCTGGGCTTCCCTGAGGCTCTGATCCCCGTTCAGCTGCTGTGGGTCAACCTGGTGACAGATGGTCTCCCTGCCACCGCACTGGGCTTCAACCCCCCAGACCTGGACATCATGAACAAGCCCCCCCGCAGTGCCAAGGAGCCCCTCATCTCCGGATGGCTCTTCTTCAGATACCTGGCCATCGGCTGTGAGTTAATGGGACTGTTGTGCTTTGTTTCCAATTCGATATCAGATAGCTCAATCTTAACATTTTCTCAAGCTCACTGCTACTGGCATACCCTGCCACATACTGTTCTTGTGCACCTCTCTGCCTGTCTTTTGTCTTCCTAGTTGTAGAACTAGTCTGTCCCACAGTCAGTCAGCTATGTCTCTGTCCTCAGGCTATGTGGGAGCTGCCACAGTGGGAGCCGCTACCTGGTGGTTCGTGGCTGCTGAGGATGGCCCTATGATCTCTCTGTACCAGCTGGTGAGACTAACGCCTAGATGTCAGCTTTACTGTCCAAATGGTGTTTTACCTCCCAGCCTTATGTCTCTCGTGTCTGACTCCTCCCCCCACAGAGCCACTTCCTGCAGTGTTCCCCTGACAACCCTGACTTCTCAGACCTGGAGTGTCATGTGTTTGAGTCCCCCTACCCCATGACCATGGCCCTGTCTGTGCTTGTCACCATTGAGATGTGCAATGCCCTTAACAGGTGAGTCTTCTGCAGTGACATGAGCTTTCTTTCATCCTCAAAAATCATTTGCATTCAGTGGAGGACAGCTCCAACTTTTGTAAGTACAAGAATAGAATATAGAGTTTTGACTAATCTGATCCACAATGTGACCTTCTCCCAGCCTGTCAGAGAACCAGTCCCTGCTGCGTATGCCTCCCTGGGAGAACATCTGGCTGCTGGGGGCCATCTGCCTCTCCATGTCCCTCCACTTCCTCATCCTCTATGTGGAGCCACTGCCCGTAAGTCAGCTTTACTTATATCAACCAGGTCAATCTATAGGTTCCCCATGTTCACTCTCTTTCCATCCCTCATTCTCCTCCTCTATCTCTCCAGGTCATCTTCCAGATCACCCCTCTGGACCTGACCCAGTGGCTGGTGGTGCTGAAGATCTCCCTGCCCGTCATCCTGCTGGATGAGCTGCTAAAGTTCGTGGCCAGGAACTACCTGGAACCCGGTAACCAGCCAGAGTCTAAGTCAGCCAGCAAAGGCTGGTCCCTCTCTGCATGCACAGAGGGCATCTCCTGGCCCTTTGTGGGCATCACCCTCCCCCTGGTGCTGTGGCTCTACAGCATCGACACTAACGTGTCTGCCCTGTTCTGGTCCTGACTACACCACACAACCCTCCCAGTGCACCAGTGTGAGTGGAGATTAACACACGTCTAACAAAATCCCCCATTAACCAGGATCAACTACAACAACCACATCAACTGCAGTGAGAGCTCAAGTCAACATTTGTACCTGTGTTGATGACAGATGTAATCTGTGAGCCCTCTGCTGGTTCGTCTCCAGGACATTTTCACCATTCCTCTTTTTTATTCATATTTTTAATGCTTTTTGTTTGTCATTTGGCCATGTCTTTAATTTAATATCAAGCTTTTGGTTATTTTTTTTGCTCCCCATTCTTTTTTTGAACAGGCATAAAAAAAATCTGCTATTTAGAAGCTGTTCTGTGTACAGAGAATTAACACTATTTTATCAAAATTAAGATTTTTGTAGCTTTGGGAAGGCGGGGGGGGGGGGGGGGGGGCAGCAGCGCACAGAACTCATAGTTTCACTTGTTTTCAGTGTGAACTTTGACCTCTGAAGAACTTGTAGATAACTATGCTGTGCCATAACTGTAAGGACCATCATTTGCACTGAATCAGAAGTCTGTACCAAAACTGCATGTATTCTGCCCAGGCATGAATAACGGGGATTTCTTCACCAAATTAATGATTGTTCGTTCCCCTGTTTGCTTTTTTTGTGTTTATTTTCTGCTCTAGTCAGAGCACAGCTACCTCAATGCTATTGATATCACAATTGATTACTACCTGTTTTCCTCAGTAAGCTTTTCATAAACATTGTCATATTGAGTGTTGAGGTATGCGCCATTTCGCTTGTGAATAAGGAAATCTAGACCCCTCATTTGCCTTTTTATGTTGCTTTTTTAAAGTTAATCTGTGTTCTTTTGATGTTCCTTGAGGGAGGTTAGGGTTAGGAGAAATATGTAAATGTTACCTTAGTTCAATTCAAAGCAGTTTGTTTGTAATATAGACAAGCCTGTCGTTAAACACGTTTACTTGAACACAATATATTGTCTTTTCATTAAGGTTAACTTTTTTATGGACACTGTAGTGTCTTATTACAATAATTCTATAGATTAAGTGTTGTGCATATACTGTACTTTAATATGTATAAACACACCAAGTGGTGGATTTTCTTATCAGTTTAGCACAAGATGGATGCTTTGATGGGATTGTTGTGGTCAGCACTCCCTATTGGGGTGGATCACTAAGCAGACTGCTTTGGCCATAGTATATAGGCCCAATGCTAAAATGACTGGCTTGTAGAAGAGTCTGTACATATAACACAAAATAGTATCTATGTGTATAGAGTTTTAAAGATGCTCCATAACTTTTACACTAGTTTTACTTGAGCGTGTTTTAGAAACACTATAGGTAATGGGTATTCCTAGAAAGCATGCTTTTTCCAATACCATGCCAGTAAATGCTTGTGTTCTTAAACCTAACTGCTATTTCTTCCAATCAGTGGTGCAAAGAATACCCAATTGTCATACTTGAGTAAAAGTGAAATACTACTTGAGTAAAAGTCTTAAAGTATTTGATTTTAAATACACTTTTACTTTTGATAAGTATATCATTTAAAATAGCTTATTATGCAAACCAGATGGCACAATTGTTTTTATTTACAGATAGCCAGGGTCACACTCCAACACTCATTTACAAATGAAGCGTTTGTGTTTAGTGAGTGTGCCAGATCAGAGACAGTAGGGTGTGTCAATTGGACCAGTTTCTGTCCTACTAAGCTATCAAAACTTTAACGAGTATTTTGGGGTGTCAAGGAAAATGTATGGAGTAAAAAGTACATTTTTTTTATTTCTTTAGGGATGTAGTGAAGTAAAAGTTGACAAATATAAATAGTAAAGTACAGATCCCCCCCACCACACACAAAAAAAGACTTTAGTACTTTAATTTTGCTTACACCACTGAATGTCTTACTGCATTTATTCCCATCTTTCTGTTTGCACGTGGCATGGCCCTAGACATGACTGTAGGAAATGAAGCAGTAGATGACCTAATGGCTTTCTGTTCACCATGCCTTTTTAAATTCCCAGTGAGAGAGCCATGTCTCTGTTTGCGTCTTTGCTTTTTTGACCTATGCCTTGTTTCTGTCTGTCCTATGATTGATTTGGTTTCTCCCTGTCTTTCTCTCTCCTCTCTCTGCAGCTAGTGCCGTGTAAGCCCGCTCCTCCTATAAATCCCTTGTAGGAACTGCTTTAGTGTTGTGCATGTGTTTTGAGCAGCACATCTTCCAAGACCTGCATGTCAATAAAGAAGAGCTATCAAGACATGATTGATACATTTCATAAGCAATTACATGACAAAAAAAGTAATCAAATGGTATATATTTTTTAACTGAATGGGTATAAATGTTTTTGGAATCAAATTAACCAATCCCAGGTCCCTCCATCCTTACTACATAAAGAGCCATAGGCTGCGTTTACACATGACAGCCCATTTCTGGTCTTTTGCCCAATTATTGGCAAAAGTAGCAAAATATCAGAATTGGGTTGCCTGTGTAAATGCAGCCTTAACATAGGAACTCTTGTGTCTAGTTTTATCTTAATGTACACTTCCATGATGCATGTCCTCTGAAGCAGCCATTTTATCAGATGTGTAATAATTAATGTATTGATAAATTAAATGGACAATAGTACAAATGTTATCTTTTCCTAAGGAACTCTTTTTGGGGGGGGATGTGTAAAATAACCAAATAGACTTTTCTTTGCGCTGTAATGTGCAACATTTTTGAAGCATCTGAGAAGGCGGAGGTGTGGCGATAGATCCATTACCCTGAAAGGAAGTCAGTCGCTTCAATGGCACACGTGTGCCAAACTCATTTCAGAGCTGACGATTGTATAGTCACAACTTGTGGTTTCAGGTAAATAAAGCAATTCTACATTAATATGTTGCCGATCTTCTATATGCCAGATTGGAGATGTGTATTCATTTGAAGCTACCTTGCTTCTAGCCTAAATACAAGGCTGTTTTAGAGCAGTATTTCCCAACTCCAGTCCTTGTACCCTCAACGGCACACATTTTAGCCCCAGACAAGCAAACTTGATTCAACTTGTCAACTAATCATCAAGCCCTCAATTAATTGAATCACATGCATTTGTCTGGGGGTACTGGAGGACGAGTTGACTAGAACTGTTACTCAAGTCACTAATACTAATTTACCACAAACTTTAATAAAATGTCAGGGCATGAGACCAGACGTCATGATTTTATATCTCCTACACACACACACCACATGGTTAAACATCTGCATTGGAAAACATTACTTTGCAAAGAATGTGTCAAATTAAATGACCCCATGATTGACACACATGTCTTAAGTTACCTGATTATTCAGAAGGGAAAGAATGTCACCAGTTTCACACCAATATGTGTTAATACATGCAAATATTACAAACAGAAAAAAACTGAATAATTTCAATGATTACTGGCTTCAGATTATCTTGTGTTAACCCAACAAACAAGGAAACTCCGGGGCCATGGCCCAACAATCCTAAATAGCCTCATCTCCTTTACTCTTGGACCCCTGATGGGTATGAAATAGGTTAGTAACGTTCATTTTCACCTACCAACTAATCAGTGATCGCAAAGGGAAGGAGACGTGGAATGGCAGGTTATAATTTTGGGCTGCTGGGTTGTAAAATGCATCCTCCCCAAACCTCAGTGGCTGCTATGATGACGTCTATAACCCTGAGATGGGGCTTTATACACCTGTATCTTGAATACACATATAGAGTCCACTGGAGCATTACATCAGGAACCCATGATGCCCATGTGTGGCATATTCCCCCCGCTGTGCACCTAGCGTCTCTGCAGTGGGCCTGGCTCACTGCATGCCAAACCACTGCTCCTGGTCTGCCCACTGGGCTGCCTCACTGTCACTGCCTTCCAGCTCTCCATCCTCCCCGCTGCCCTCCATGTCATCTCCATCCAGCTCCACAGTGGCATCAGCAGGGCTCTCCTCCTTCTCCATCTTCTGCATTCCTTCCAGAGACTTCTGGTCATTCGGGTCCAGGCTGAAAGATAGATGGAGTCAGATGATAGAGAAACATGTGCAGCCTCAAGATCGAAGTGCACCATTTACATATTTGAGAAATGGTAGGCCTAAGAGCGACACTGCATTAACATTTCATGAGTTGTGTAAAACCCTGAACTTTGGTGTAACATTACCTAAGTGCTATGCTGTATTGGTCCATAGCCTCTTGGTAATCATTGACCGCCACCAAGAAATCCCCCAGCATCCTGTGCAGCACACAGTCGCTCTGATTGGCCAAGGCATTCCGGAGAAGAGCAATCCCTTCCTCGTATTTCTGTTCCCGACCTTAAATAGGAAAACAAACACAATATCATATCTTGTCCCCAACATCTTCGGTAAAAGAAAAATTACAAAGATACAATGGTTCTAAATCTCTACAGCAAAACAACTAATAGAACTTCAGGGTTTTCTACCAAGCCACATACTTAGCAGCTCTGCCTTCTTGACCACAGCCTTGGTGTAGTCAGGCCTCTGAGCTAGCGCCTTGTCCAGCAGGGTTTTGGCCTTCTCCTGGGTCACAGGGTCCTCCAGGCAGACTGTAGCCAGGATGGTCAGAGTCTGGGCATTCGCTCCCAGGGTCTTATAGATGTTATTGGCCATCCCCATTGCCTCTCGGATCCCATTGGATGCCAGGTAACAGTCAATCAGACCTGGGGACAGAGAAGGCTCATGACTAACTCAATACTAGTAATAAAACAAAAAACAACATCTGATGTTGCAGCTTTATGTGGGGGCAGTTCACGATGAAAACAGATGTTCATTACAATGATGCGATCAGAACAAGAAGGTCCCCTTGCCTTCATAGCAGTCCAGACGGCAGGGCGCCAGGCGCATGGCCTCTCTGAAGTGGATGATGGCCTCCTGCACTCGGCCCATGTTCCTCAGTGCTGCCCCTTTCAGGAGGAGGGCTTGCACACTGTTGCTGTTCAGCTGGATGGCCTTGGCACCCAGGTAGAGGGCCCGGGAGTAGCGCTTACTGTAGAAGCTGTGACATCTGAGCCACCAAAAACCATATTGGTAGGAACATGTATTTAGCCACTGTGTTCTTGGGGACTTTCAATGCAGAAATGTTTTGGTACCCTTCCCCAGATCTGTGCCTCGGCACAATCCTGTCTCGTAGCTCTACAAACAATTGCTTTGACCTCATGGCTTGGTTTTTGCTCTGACATGCCCTGCTAACTTTGGGTCCTTATATAGACAGGTTTGTGCTTTTCCAAATCTTGTCCAATCAATTAAATTTACCACAGGTGGAGTTGTAGAAACATCTCAAGTATGATCAATGGAAACAGGATGCACCCAAGCTCAATTTTGAGTCTCATAGCAAAGGGTCTGAATCCTTATGTAAATAAGGTATGTTTTTTTTATTTTTTTTATACATTTGCAACAATTTCTAAAAACCTGTTTTCGCTTTGTCATTATGGGGGTATTGTGAATAGATGAGGTAAAAAAAATGTTTTTAATCCATTTTAGAATAAGGCTGTAACCTAACGAAATTTAGAAAAAGTCCAGGGGTCTGAATACTTTCCAAATGCACTGTATAGTGAGCAATATGTTTGGAACATCGAATTGCAATACATATACAATCATGAGAATCGCAGCAGATATCGTATCAGCACCTAAGTATCGTGATTATCTTGGCAATTCCCAGCCGTATTACCCAGATATGACCCAGGGCTCTGCATGCTGGTCTGAGATGTTGAACAGCCTTCCTCCCAGGACCTCAACATCCTCCAGGTGCCCCTCACGTGCCATAAGGTAGCCATATACATCCATGCCTGACAGTAAGTAAAGACAACATAACTGAATTAGTTCAACTATAAATAAAAACCTAATAGTTAATGTCTTAAATAAGAATCGCTAGACTGGCTTAGTGAGTCCTAGGAAACTGATGTATTTAGTCAGTGATGGGTTTTCTGATGTCTGCTGCCCAGTACCTTTGATCAGATAAGGGTCCAGCATCTGGGCCTGCTCAAACTTCAGGATGGAGTTCTTTGTGTCGCCTGCCCTGAAGTACACATCTGCCAGGCTCACCAGCAGGTCCACATTGTCACGCATTAGAGACTTCTTCTCCAGGGAGCTGAGAAGGAGAATCAGGAAACAGAGAAACACAACACCCAGAATGAGAGCCATAGTTTAACAACACCGGAGATTATGATTCATGAAATGAATAACTCTCCCATGGTGGGATGAGGAACTGGTCTGCTCACCGGATGGAGTTGATTGCTCTGTGGTTGTCCCCTGCATGTATGAAGGCATAGGATTTGATCCACACAGAGAGCCACTCCAGGTTGGGAAGACTCTGGATCACATCGATAGTCATGGACGCCACCTCAGCTCCCTTCACTGACAGAGACAGGAGACCTACAACAGCCACAAGTTAAAAGAACCCTTCAAAATGAAGAGCACAACATGGGATTTTGGCATGTCTGTGTGACGCACTACAGAAACATCCCAGTAACTAGTCCACACCAATGATGGCATCCAGTGCCAAGGGACACTGTCTCAGGACCTCTTTGTAGCTTGTGACAGCAGAGCGTTCGTGTCCAGCCTTCCTGTACAGATTAGCCAGCATCATGTTAATCTGAGGAAGGATAAACAAATATGCAATTCGGAAATTCCTCACAAGAATCTAGGCTGCTTTACTTTATTGAAATAGTCATAAAACGGCACTGCAAGCTTGGGTGTCATTGAGAGAGGATGGGGCTTTCAGGAGGGGACCTCAAAACAGCAACCTACCTTTGGGGTTCTCTGTCTAGATGGAATCCCATCAAGCACTGCAATTGCATCCTTATCCAGCTTCAGGATGGCGTAGCACTCTGCAATCTTATACTTGACCTCAATCTCTGAGGGAAAACTCTGAAATAAAGAAAAATGGCATTTGGTCAATTCAGAAGGCAATGCACATTGTACACGATTACAAATAGTCTGTAGAGCAACTCAGTCAAATGTGCTTTATTTTTAATGAATGACATCGATGCCTGTTGCTACAGCCTCATATGTTGTAATTGACAGAGTTGGGAGCCTTCCACACCTGTGACTGCAAGGAGGATGCAGTTCCCCCTGTAGATGGCCGCACTTTAGAAGTTTTGCTGAGCACTTTCTTCTGCTGCAGTGCCATGTTGTACTTGCAAGCAGCATTACGGTACTCCTTGTCATGGAAGATGGCATCTGCATGATAAACCAGCAGCTGGTACTTCTGGGATGGTGAGAACAGTTCTCTGAAAGAACAGATGTGGTACATGCATCACCCTCTGGCACAGTATTTGACTGACAATAACTATATGAAGTGGTCAAGGAAATTAGCAATCAACATACAAAATCTTTTCACAAATAGTCACATTATTAATCCAGATACAACTACACTGAACAAAAATATAAAATGCAATATCTAAAATGCTGGTCCTATGTCTCATGAGCTGATCCCAGAAATCTTCCATATGCACAAAAAGCTTATTTCCCTCAAATGTTGTGCACAAATTTGTTTAAATCGCAATTGGTGAGCATTTTACCCGTTGTCAAGATAATCCATTCACCTGACAGGTGTGGCGTATAAAAAAAAACAACTGAAAAACAGCATGGTCGTTACACAGGTGCACCTTGTGCTGGGCACAAAAGGCCTGTGCTGTTTTGTCACGCAACAATGCCACAGATGTCTCAAGTTGAGGGAGCATGGATATGGCATGCTGACTGTAGGACTGTCCATCAGAGCTGTTTCCAGATAATTTAATGTTAATTCCTCTACCATAAGCAACCTCCAACGTTGTAATAGACAATTTGGCAGTACATCCAACCGGCCTCACAACCACAGACCATGTGTAACCACACCTGCCCAGGATCCTCAGTAAGTTAACCTGGCTCCCAAATGGGTGGGCCTAAGCCCTCCCACGCCCACTCGTGGCTGCGCCCCTGCCCAGTCATGTAAAATCCATAGATTATGGCCGAATGCATTTTTTTCAATTTACTGATTTCCTTATATGAACTGCAACTCAGCAAAATCTTTGCGTTTATATTCTTGTTCAGTGTACATTTCCACCCATCTTAAGCTAGTTGGCTTGCTAGCTAGATATAAATACTGCCAACTGCGTCCTTGTCAGCTTGGCTCGTGACGATAAGCATGCATTGATTAGGACATGTGTTATCAATTGTACAGAATGATATGCTTTTGAAGATGATCGAACGGAGTGAATAACTAGTTAGGTAGCTAACACCTCAGAGGGATGTTCAGTAGCTAGCCAGCCAGCTAGCTAATGCTATACTGTTACTTACGGATTGTTATTGCTCATTGTCAGCAGTAAGCTACTAATTATCCGAACGTTTGAGTGAAGTCCCGCGGCGGCCATATCCCTCACATGATCTATGACGTTCATTTCGATGTAGTTTGATGGCTTGCTTTAAGATAAAAATCTAAAGTTTACGATTGCAGACAGGTAGTTTACTTGCTAGCTATCATCATAAACTGCGATGTATTAAATATGGCGCCGCAAGTTGAAGGACCATTCAATTGTTTTTCTTTTATAAAAACATATCATTGCTACGTGTCATAAATATGACCGTTTTTTTCTTCTCTGTATAAATGACAAAAATGTAAGTAATACGTTTTAAAACCTTAAACGGACACAAAGTTGTCCTGTTCAGGCGAATAGAGTACCACAGTATGAGTTGTAATACCCTAGCGGTCAAACAGGGAAATTGTCAGGTCCAACTAAAATGTCTAGTCCAATGAAATCTGAAAACCTACGCAGATGTGAAAACTTACCCCAAAAAGGTTTTCGCAGAGAGGTGTTGCCACATTTATCCAATAAATGTTTGTTTCCCCATAACGTTATCGAGCAAATTAAGGATTTGTTTAAATGACGTAGGCTATTAAGCAAAATTCGGTTTCCTATCAAAATAATAATTATTGCGAGTTTAAGAATGTCACAAGAGAAAAGATCAATCGCCCTTATTAAACTCTCCAGATCATTTTCCATCAATGGATGTCGATGTAACTTGTTTTGACTGCCATGATTAAGCAATAAGGCCCGAGGATGTGTGATAGATATATGGCTAACATACCACGACTAAGGGCTGTGACCAACTGGCAAGTGTCTTCGCTGACATTTTCAACCTGTCCCTGGCCAGGTCTGTAATACCAACATGTTTTAAGCAGACCACCATAGTCCCTGTGCCCAAGAACACTAAGGTAACCTGCCTACCGACCCATAGCACTCACGTCTGTAGCCATGAAGTGCTTTGAAAGGCTGGTCATGGCTCACATCAACACTATTATCCCAGAAACCCTAGACCCACTCCAATTTGCATACCGCTGTGGTAGCAGAATCAGACTTCTTTAGGTAACATTGATAAAAATATGTTTTATTAATTTTTATAGTATGCTTATGCATTAAAATGGCAAAGGCAACGTCCCCCAAATGCAAGACGTCCACCAGCGATGTCTGAACTTTTACTTTTGAAAATATATCTTTCAACTATAAATACAGTAAAGTACACACACTACATTTTAGACAACTTTTTAGGCATTCAAGTTGTTGGTCTGATGGGAATCCATGACATTTTGCTTGAGGAACAACGGAGAACAAAAGAGGAAAGCCCCCACTTGTGCTACGTCATGACTTACCTGGATGTGCCCCCTTGTTAAGTAAATCAGGTGTTACATAGGTGAAAAGGAGACCAAATCAAATCAAATTTTCTTGGTCACATACACGTGTTCAGCAGATGTTATTGCGGGTGTAGCAAAATGCTTGTGCTTCTAGTTCCGACAGTGCAGTAATATCTAACAAGTAATATTTAACAATTACACAACATCAAATCAAATTTTATTGGTCACATACACATGGTTAGCAGATGTTAATGCGAGTGTAGCGAAATGCTTGTGCTTCTAGTTCCGGCAGTGCAGTAATATCTAACAAGTAAACTAACAATTCCCAACAACGACCTAATACACACAAATCTAAAGGGATGGAATAAGAATATGTACATAGAAATATATGGATGCGCGATGCCGAGCAGCATAGGCAAGGTGCAATAGATGGTATAAGGCATAGTTTATACATATGAGTAATGTAAGATATGTTAACATTATTAAAGTGCCATTGTTTAAAGTGACTAGTGATCCATTTATTAGAGTGGCCAGTGATATGAGTCTCTGTGTAGGCAGCAGTCTCTCTGAGTTAGTGATTACTGTTTAGCAGTCTGATGGCCTTGAGATAGAAGCTGTTTTTCAGTCCCTCGGTCCAAGCTTTGATGCACCTGTACTGACCTCGCCTTCTGGATGGTAGCGGGGAGAACAGACAGTGGCTCGGGTGGTTGTTGTCCTTGATGATCTTTTTGGCTTTGCTGTGACATCAGGTGCTGTAGTTGTCTTGGAGGACAGGTAGTTTGCCCCCGGTGATATGTTGTGCAGACAGCACCACCCTCTGGGAGAGCCTTGCGGTTCATGGAGGTGCAGTTGCCCTACCAGCCTGTGATACAGCCCAACAGGATGCTCTCGATTGTGCATCTGTAAAAGTTTGTGAGGGTTTTGGGTGACAAGCCAAATTTCTTCAGCCTTCTTAGGTAGAAGAGGCGCTGTTGCACCTTCACCACACTGTCTGTGTGAGTGGACCATTTCAGTTTGTCAGTGATGTGTACGCAGAGGAGCTTTCCACCGTCTCCACTGAGTTCCCGTCAATGTGGATAGGGGGGTGCACCCTCTGCTGTTTCCTGAAGTCCACGATCATCTCCTTTTGTTTTGTTGCCATTGAATGAGAGGTTATTTTCCTGTAACCAGATTCTCAGAGCCCTCACCTCAACTCAACTCAACTCATGAAACATGGGACCAACACTTTAAATTTTTCCTTTATATTTTTGTTCAGTATAATATATTTTTTTCTTCCAAAAGCAACACAGGCCTAATACCTGTAAAGTCATGAGTGCCCATTTTTTGAAAATCATGGGACATATAGTCTTTGGTTGCATGCTATTTTGGCCAGTCAGGCAGGTCTGGTCGGCCAAGCAGCTAGGTCTGGCGGCCAGGTAGTTAGGTTGGTCCGGCTGGCCAAGATGGGAGAAAAATAATCTTCTGAAATGTCATTCGTGGTCTTACGCTGCCATCTATTGGAATTATTTAGCAATTGCAGTTCATACATTTTTTTAACAATGTGTTGATCAGATCAAAACGTTTCTTTACCTAAGGTCACTGAATAAAGTGTATTCCCTACTGAAGTAGTAATTGCCAAATATGAAATATTTGCTAGTTCATTTGATCACTTAAACCATAAAATAACTATTTGTAGCATAATGGCATTTATAGCATAACGGCTTTGGTGAAGGAGGTTACGGATGTTCACACAACGAAGAAACAGGGGCCCCTTCCAGTAATGTGGAGTTGACATTGGACTTGATGCCAGTAAGGATGGTCTTTACGGAGACTGTAATACACTCCCTCCTTGATATAGCAATCCTTAGACTTCACTGCCTCTTCAATGGTAAGGTCCCTTGCACCATAGGGTCGCTTAACCTCCACCACTGCTGTGGTGCCCATCCGACACTCCGGTGAGGTACCCAGGATCCCAGACCCTGTGACCCAAAGCCCTGACTACTGCACATCCATCCCTGTAGCCATTTTGAATGCCCTCCTCTTCGTTATCTGTGCCCCACTTTACAGACAACGCTCCATCCAAAGACAGTGAACACCTTGAAATTCATTTGTCGTAAGAAATGTCCTATATAAATCAAGTTTGATTTGATTGATGACATTACAGCTGTAGAATATTTAATAAACGGTCATTTTCACGAGGACAATTGCAGTTTTTCCATAAACTTAATTGATAACTTGGGATTTTATCACTTGACATATTAATCATACAGTGGGAAGGATCCTATAAATCATGACTGTGTGAACGCATGTACCGCTCAGGATAAATAAATACTGTGCCTTTGAAGATCTGTCTCTGGTCATGAAACTACAATACAGGCTGGATGTCTAAACAAAGTCAATTTTGAATATATATTTTTTTGATTCATTCTCATCAATGACAATATTCTAGTACTGAGTTATCACTTGTCAGTCTGGTATCTGGTTAATGATTATATAATTTATTAAGTGGCTCTTTCCTTTGTAGAATGTTGACCGCTGTATAGAAAACATTACTGCTATGATGCTCAAACTTAACTTAATAGCTAGACTCACTGACACAATAAACTTTATCCCTCATGCTGGCCCTGACCAAACGCAAACCGGTAAATTGCCCCTCTCCACATGGCCAGACTTTTAGTGGTCTTCTCCCCTTTTAATGTTCTTATGCTCATCCATGAAAAATGCCATAAGGTCTGAAAGACACCAACGTCACATACTGTGCAAACAATTATCTAGGCTAAGTAAAACAACAATTTGTTGATCTACTGCTCTGCTAACTAGCTAGCTAAAGTGTAGTTAGTGGCTAGCTAAAACAGAGAAAGGGGATGCAAATGCATGGCTTGGGCTAGAGATGACATGCAGTAGCTTTCTGCAGGAATGTGTAGTCTTGCTGAGGTCTTCTCTGTTGCTAATTAGCATTTAGATTTTTTGGGGAGTAAATTGAGGCCAATCTATTGAGAATATTCTACTTGTCCGATAGAGAATTGCATGGCATTCAAAACGTCCGCCAGGGTAAATCTACACGAAACACAGACCTTATATGAAGTAGTTCTAAAATTCCCGATGCAAAAATGAATGGGGAAAAAACGATTGGAACCATTACCGGGTTTTACCGCTAGGTTTTTATGGGTAGTATGACGCGTCCACTGTGCCGGTCTATTTGGCGAAGCATTTATTTTTGTTGAAGCCCACATACCATGACTGAACAATCAGCACTACTTCTTCGAAAGCAATTGGCAGGTAAGCCAAAGATTCAAAGAAAGAAATAACTCCTAAACTAGCCTAGCTAACTTTCCATGGCCGGGCTTCCTCGACGGCAGTCGTGATTGTTTGTTTACATTACATTAGCGCGATCCAATTATCTCGGCTGTAAAACACATTCTAGATAATATTTTTTCCGCTAATTTATCATATTTGTTAAAATGACTGAATTCAACTTCACTAGCCCCATCTAACGTTATGCATTGAACAAGTCTAAACTGGCGAACTAAGGTTAGCTATCATTAGCATTTTGACTGTTAGTGAGAACGTCACCAGGCAGCGTTAGCTGGCTAATTTAACTAGAAAATCAACCTTTTGTTACTGATTCGAGGTATGGTGGAAATAACTAGCGTTATCTAGCCTTAATCTAATTTTACACAAACCTCTGCTGTAAATCACAACCCTAGTTAGCGATTTACATGATCTGGCTTGCTATAGGCTGCTTCCTAGCTGACAAGATAACAAAGGAATAATCAGCCCCATACCCATCTGTCAGTGATGGGAAAATCACATAATTATTAGCCAGTTCACTGGTTCTGGCAATGGCATCACTGTAGCAAACTCCATTAGCTGTTAACAGCTAGCATATACACCAGGGATCATCAACTAGATTCAGCAGCGGGACGATTTTTTTTCTTGAGTGTATGTGGACACCCCTTCAAATTAGTGGATTCGGCTATTTCAGTCACACCCTTTGCTGACAGGTGTATATAATCGAGCACACAGCCATGCAATCTCCATAGACAAACACTGGCAGTAGAATGGCAGAGCTCAGTGACTGTCAACGTGGCACCTAGAGCAGCACAGGTCAACTGTAAGTGCTGTTGTTGTGAAGTGGAAAGTCTAGGCGCAACAACAGCACAGTGGTAGGTCACACAAGCTCACAGAGCGGGACCGCTGAAGGGCGTAAAAATCATCTGTCCTCAGTTGCAACACTCACTACCAAGTTCCAAATTGCCTATGGAAGCAACATCAGCACAATAACTGATCGTTGGGAGCTTCATGAAATGGGTTTCCATTGTTGAGCAACTGCATGCGCAATGTCAACAGCTCCCCGCCATTGGTCTCTGAAGCAGTGGAAATGTGTTCTATGGAGTGATGAATCACACTTCACCATCTGGCAGTCCAACAGATGAATCTGGATTTGGCAGATGCCAGGAGAACGCTACTTACCCCAATGCATAGTGCCAACTGTAAAGTTTGGTGGCGGAGTAATAATGGTCTGGGGCTGTTTTTCATAGTTCAGGCTAGGCCCCTTAGTTCCAGTGAAGGGAAATCTTAAATCTTATATTCTAGACGATTCTGTGCTTCCAACTTTGTGCCAACAGTTTGGGTAAGGCCCTTTCCTGTTTCAGCATGACAATGCCCCGGTGCACAAAGCGAGGTCCATATAGAAATGGTTTGTCGAGATCGGTGTGGAAGAACTTGACTGGCTTGCACAGAGCCCTGACCTCAACCCCATCGAACACCTTTGGGATGAATTGGAACACCGACTGCGAGCCAGGCCTAATTGCCCAACATCGGTGCTCGACCTCACTCGCTCTTGTGGCTGAATGGAAGCAAGTCCCCGCAGCAATGTTCCAACATCTAGTGGAAAGCCTTCCCAGAAGAGTGGAGACTATTATATCAGCAGAGGGGGGAACCAACTCCATATTAATGCCCATGATTTTGGAATGAGATGTTCAACAAGCAGATGTCCAAATACTTTTGGTCATGTAGTGTAATTACAAATCATTTGTAGACTACAAATTGACTGCAAGTAGCCCAAATAGATATATTTGACAAAAACATGATAATTTCAAACCCTGCTTACATTTGTATACGATCACATATGTCTTCCTTTTATGTGTGGGAATTTTTGGAACTGATTTCCTGGTGTGTTTATTTTTTTGGGGGGGTTCAAATAAAACCAACTCAGGGGGCACCAGTTGGGGATGCCTGATATACACGTTTTTAATTCAATTGTACACTAACCCCCTCCCTTTCTGTATTTTAGAAAACAGGTTTAACTTATCTTTTCTTAATATCGGTGGTTCAGACATCATGCACATTATTTCCTACAATGGATAGTCATATGCACCTGATGTGGGCAACATACAGGCCACTTTTTCAATTGGCACCACTGACAATAGGTACCTGTCACTCATTGTCTACACAGCATTCCACTTTTCTGTGTTTTTTTCTTAGTTTATTGCATTTTGTTACCTCGTGTCTTTCTATTTCAGAACTCAACAAGAACCCAGTGGAGGGCTTTTCAGCTGGCCTAATAGACGATGACGATATATACAAATGGGAGGTTGTCATCATAGGGCCACAAGACACCCTTTTGTAAGTTAAGACACAGGTTGCTATTCTGAAAGAGGAGGAGTACATATTTTAAATGTACTCTCAGATGGGGATGACTGCTTTGCTTTCTCTGTTCTCTCTATTACAGCGAAGGAGGTTTTTTTAAAGCATACCTGACCTTTCCCTATGATTATCCTCTACGGCCTCCCAAGTTGAAGTTCATCACTGAAATCTGGCATCCTAATGGTAAACACACTGTTAACACTTTGAGCCCTACTAAACCTAGCACTGTAATATTTTATAATCATTAGTGGGATTTATGTGTCTCCTACCATGTTTGCTAATGTATATAATGACTTTTCATCTCTTTCTTAGTGGCCAAGAATGGCGATGTATGTATCTCAATTCTGCATGAGCCAGGAGAGGACAAGTTTGGCTATGAGAAGCCAGAGGAACGTTGGCTTCCTATCCACACTGTAGAGACGATTATGATCAGTGTAATCTCCATGCTGGCCGACCCAAACAGTGAATCGCCTGCTAATGTGGATGCTGCGGTGAGTTGTAATAATACATGTATTTAACACAGACTGTGTGTTACAGTAGCCAAGTACTTCCAGAACCTGTGTCAAAGTGACAAGGACAACTGTGCTCTTGAGATTTTGAAATGGAGTTTGCGCTGGTCCCACAGAAAGAGTGGAGGGAGGATCCAAATGGTGAATTCAAGAGGAAGGTGGCTTGCTGTGTACGGAAAAGCCAGGAGATGGCATTTGACTAGAACCCAAACTCAATGGGTGAGTAAGCAACATACACCTAGAATCTGTGTTTCACCCAGTCTTGTTGCTATTGGAAGAAATGCAGTCAGTATTTTGTAATGTTCTGTTTTTCCTCTCTTCCATCCAGCTAAAGGAAATGGGTTCAGAAGGCAAATAGTCCGTTCAGCAAAAGGCTTCAGCACCCCTTCTTTTGCCATTGAAGGGATTTGGTTGGTCAGACACCTTTTCTTTCTTTTTTCTGAGAGGTTGTTGTTTTTCGTAAGAGGAATGAATTTGAGAAACTTACCAGTGAAAATGTCCCTCCATTTCCTAACTGGAATTTAAGTGAATTTATTTTGGAAAAATATAGATTAGATTTCAAGTTTAATAGTCACATGTACAGGGTTGCAATGATGTAAGATGTCACTACTGTAAATTAACATGCTTTTTTATCTGCTGCTTAACAGTTTTTCTACTTCGTATCAAGTTTCTTATGCAATTTGTTTGTTGTGCTTGAAGAATTTAAAAGACGTGAAAGTTCTTCTCGTTATTAGGTTCTCACCAAGTGTCCCATCCTCACAATCACCTTTACATAATGTCGGCCTGTCTGCAAAACCTTGTCAAACATGTTTTTGTCGTTCCACAGTCATTTGATCCCTCTTGCCTAATGTTAGTTCTACTCTCTCGTGGTGGTTTTTCTCTCCCTGGAGGGTTTGTGAGTGTGCTTGTTGACTGGGTCCTTTACCCAGATAATCACAATGTCTGCTACCAATCATGTCCCAGTCAAGTCTCTGAGGTCCTACTCACTCCGTTTTAATGAAACTTTCCGAACCAACCAAAAAGTTATGTTAAGACTTAAGCTATGATTATTCAGTGGATATACCGGTTTGCTGGCATCTGAATTTACCTCAATTTAAAAGGATTACACATTTGTTTTCAGGTTTTATGGATGTTTTATTTGTTCTTAGTCTAGTGTTACATGGGAGCTGTAAGTGACATAGAACTTGACCCTCTGAGGTTGTTTCTGGGTGATGGGTGGCACATTTGGCTTCTTGGTGCATGTGTATTTGATCAGATCTTGTACAATTCACAATTACCACAATATTTATATTTTGATTTGTGTATTCAGATGATATGATTACAAAAGCCTCAAACTAAGGCAGTCTAATTTTTAGTTATGGGTGCAGCCTCTTGTGGACAACCTGTTTTTCTTTGCTCTAAGGACTATCAAAAGTCTCATGATAATAACTGCCATATACCATCTGTTTACCAGGTGGTACATCACTGGGAGGCATGCAATTACACCATTCGTTAAAACAGTTCACAATATGCAGAAGGCATCTAGAGTTGTTATGTCTTATTATATGGGATTTTGCTGTTGGTTTGTTGATCAAATCCAATTTTGTCACATGCGCCAAATACAACAGGTGTAGACCTGAAATGCTTACTTACAAACCCTTAACCAACAATGCAGTTAAGAAAAAGTGTTAAAGTATTTACTAAAATAAACTGAAGTAAACAATAAATAAAAATAACAAATAATTAAAGAGCAACAATAAAATAAAAGTAGCAAGGTTTTATACAGGGGGTACCGGTACAGAGTCAATGTGAGGGGGCACAGGTTAGTCAAGGTAATTGAGGTAATATATACATGTAGGTAGAGGTAAAGTGACTATGCATAGATAATAAGCAGAGAGTAGCAGCAGTGTAAAAATGGAGGGGTTAGCTGTCCAAGAGTCTTATGGCTTGGGGGTAGAAGCCGTTAAGAAGCCTTTTGGACCTAGACTTGGTGCTCCGGTACCGCTTGCCCTGCGGTAGCGAGAGAACAGTCTATGGCTAGGGTGGCTGGAGTCTTTGGCAATTTTTAGGGCCTTCCTCTGACACTGTCTGGTATAGAGGTCCTGGGTGGCAGGAAGCTTTGACCCTCTATATCACTTTGTGGTTGGGGCCCGAGCAGTTGCCATACAAGGTGGTGTTGCTCTCGATGGTGCAGCTGTAGAACTTTTTGAGGATCTTAGGACCCATGCCAAATCTTTTCAGTCTCCTGAGGGGGAATAGGCATTGTCGTGCCCTCTTCACGACTGTCTTGGTGTGTTTGGACCATGACAGTTCATTGGTGATGTGGACACCAAGGAAGTGTCAACCTGCTCCACTACAGCCCTGTCGATGAGAATGGGGGCATGCTCGGTCCTTCTTTTCCTGTAGTCCACGATCATCTCCTTTGTCTTGATCACGTTGAGGGAGAGGTTGTTGTCCTGGCACCACACTGCCAGGTCTCTCACCTCCTCCCTATAGGCTGTCTCATCGTTGTCGGTGATCAGGCCTACCAATGTTGTGTCGTCGGCTAACTTAATGATGGTGTTGGAGTCGTGCATAGCCATGCAGTCATGGGTGAAAAGGGAGTACAGGAAGGGACTGAGCACGCACACCCCTGAGGGGCACCGTGTTGAGGATCACTGTGGCGGATGTGTTGTTACCTCCCCTTACCACCTAGGGGCTGCCTGTCAGGAAGTCCAGAATCCAGTTGCAGAAGAGGTGTTTAGTGCCGGGGTCCTTAGCGTAGTGATGAGCTTTGAGGGCACTATGGTGTTGAACTTTAGTCAATGAATAGCATTCTCACATAGGTTATCCTTTTTGTCCAGGTGGGAAAGAGCAGTGTGGAGTGCAATAGTGCGTCATCTGGGAGTTTTTCCTAGCCACCGTGCTTCTACACCTGCATTGCTTGCTGTTTGGGGTTTTAGGCTGGGTTTCTGTACAGCACTTTGTGACATCAGCTGATGTAAGAAGGGCTTTATAAATACATTTGATTGGTTGATCTGTTGGGGCGGTATGCAAATTTGAGTGGGTCTAGGGTTTTTGGGATAATGGTGTTTATGTGAGCCACGACCAGCCTTTCAAAGCCCTTCATGGCTACAGACGTGAGTGCTATGGGTCGGTTGTCATTTAGGCAGGTTAACTTGGTGTTCTTCGGCACAGGGACTATGGTGGTCTGCTTGAAACATGTTGGTATTACATACCTGGCCAGGGACAGGTTGAAAATGTCAGTAAAGATACCTGCCAGTTGGTCAGCGCAAGCTCGCAGTACACGTCCTGGTAATCCATCTGACCCTGCGGCCTTGTGAATGCTGACCTGTTTAATGGTCTTACGCACATCGGCTACGAAGAGTGTGATCACACAGTCATCCGGAACAGCTGGTACTCTCATGCATGCTTCAGTGTTGCTTGCCTCGAAGTGTGCATAAAAGTTATTTAGCTTGTCTGGTAAGCTTGTTTCACGGCTGTGCTTCCCTTTTGTAGTCCATAGTAGTTTGCAAGCCCTGCCACATCCGACGAGCGTCGGAGCCGGTGTAGTACGATTCGATCTTAGTCCTGTATTGACACTTTGCCTGTTTGATGGTTCGTCGGAGGGCACAGCGGGATTTCTTACAAGTGTCCGGGTTAGAGTCCCGCCCCTTGAATGTGGTAGCCTTTAGCTCAGTGTGAATGTTGCCTGTAATCCATGACTTCTGATTGGGGTATGTACGTACGGTCGCCGTGGGAATGACATCATCGATGCATTTATTGATTTAGCCAGTGACTGATGTGGTGTACTCCTCACGCCACCGGAAGAATCCCGGAACTGGTCAGATTTGCTAAATGGAAGGCGAGTCAGAGCTTTGTGCGCGTCTCTGTGTGAGCAATAAAGTTGGTCCAGAGGTTTTTTTCCCTCTGGTTGCACATTTGATATGCTGGTAGAAATGAGGTAAAACGGATTTAAGTTTCCCTGCATTAAAGTCCGCGGCCACTAGGAGCGCCACCACTGGATGAGCATTTTCTTGTTTGCTTATGGCCTAATACAGCTCGTTGAGGGCGGTCTTAGTGCCAGCATCGGTTTGTGGTGGTAAATAGGCAGCTATGAAAAATATAGATTAAAATTCTCTTGGTAAATAGTGTGGTCTACAGCTTATCATGAGATACTCTACCTCAGGGGAGCAAAACCTCAAGACTTGATTAATATTAGATCTCATGTACCAGCTGTTATTGACAAATAGCTACACCTTCTCTAACCCGGAGGCAGCTGTTCTATCTTGCAAATGCACGGAAAACCCAGACAGCTATATGTTTTCCATGTCCTCGTTGATATGTGAAAAGGAATGAAAATTCCTCTGGAAAAAAGTAATCTGGAATCAAGTGTTATTGTGAATTAATATGGACAATTATGGTGCATGTTGATTTAAGATTATGCACAACAATCAATGTTTAAATTGTGGTGGGGGGCTTTGCCATAGGCTTGATAATCCTACTTTGCTTTGATAGTGTTCTTTTCATTAGAACCACCATAAAACCTACACCAAATCATCATCATCAATGTCAAAGCCTTGACCAATACTTAAACTAACAACTAATGACATACAATCATGTTTGCAGGTTTACTTGCTAACAAATTAGCTATGCTGGGATTGCATACAAATGCAGATATTCATATGATTGGATGTGACAAATGATGTAAAATGTATGGTACTGTGTAGGCTTTATGACTCATAAATGACCTTTTTCCTCTAGTTTTGCTAACATGACCACCTCAGACTGTTAATCACTGTATTTACAAAAGAGACTCAGTGCATTTAAAACATTGAAGCAATACACTCAGATAATCTCAATGGTGTTTATCCAAGTAATCCTGATATCTCACCTTATCCCTCATTTGTTGTTTTTACCACTTTGTTTATCCAATGTGTATTTGACATGAGCTCAATAAAATGTATTAACTGTCATATACTCTTGGTCTTTTTGTATTTTTGTTTGACCTATTTAGTTGTATTTATCTAGTGATAGTCTAATCGGATGGCAAGATTACTTTATATAACCTCTTGTCAAGGCTGTGCTGAATCCGCCCAAAGGATTGAAATTCTCTTCTGGTCATGCGACCATGGCTCTGTAAGCTTAACTACTAATATTAAAATTGACCTTGATTTGTTACAGTGACCAGGAGAGAATGTCAGTACAAAGTCATGAAAAACATGTTACATTTGTCTGATAAAACGCAGTGTTAGCTGCATTTTAGCAACAAGGTAGGCTTACAAAAATAGCTAATTTTATGCTTCTGTAATGAATGGTAATTAATTTAATTTATATGTATAGACCTGTTTTTAATGACTTATTCGAACTTTTGTAATATTGCCTTCAATGTAAACATCTCAGGTCAAGTTTCTATTATTTCATTGTTATAGGTCTGCAGAGTCCAATAACATGTAGAATCATAGATCTGGGTATGTATAGCCTACTGGTTGTTCAACTTATGCATTGTCTGAAACTATAGGGTGTTTTGTGTGTCAAAAACAGTGTGAAACCGAGACCTGAAATGCAATAGCCTGCATGTGGTGTATTAGACGCCACAAGCCAGGAGGTAGGCCTATAGGAATTCATATATTTTCTAATTGTTGTTTGTGGCATATCTAAATGTTAATATGGTGATACTTGATGATTGAGCTAATAGCCTACCCATTAACATGTTACTCAATCAAAAATGAAAACAAACATTGTGTGATTCATTCAGATCAAGGCTTCATTAACACACCCATCTACAGTGCATTCGGAAAGTATTCAGATCCCTTGACTTTCTCCACCTTTTGTTACGTTACAGGCTTACTCTAAAATTGATTAAATTGTTTTTCTCCCTCGTCTACACACAACACCCCATAATGACAAAGCCAAAATAGGCTTTTAGACATTTTTATAAGTTAATAAAAAAAAAATATATATATATATATATATATATATAAAAATATACAGTGAGGAGAACAAGTATTTGATACACTGCCGATTATTCAGGTTTTCCTACTTACAAAGCATGTAGAGGTCTGTAATTTTATCATAGGTACACTTCAACTGTGAGAGACGGAATCTAAAACAAAAATCCAGAAAATCACATTGTATGATTTTTAAGTAATTAATTAGCATTTTATTGCATGACATAATTATTTGATACATCAGAAAAGCAGAACATAATATTTGGTACAGAAACCTTTGTTTGCAATTACAGAGATCATACGTTTCCTGTAGTTCTTGACCAGGTCTGCACACACTGCAGCAGGGATTTTGCCCCACTCCTCCATACAGACCTTCTCCAGATCTTTCAGGTTTTGGGGCTGTCGCTGGGCACACGGACTTTCAGCTCCCTCCAAAGATTTTCTATTGGGTTCAGGTCTGGAGACTGGCTAGGCCACTCCAGGACCTTGAGATGCTTCTTACGGAGCCACTCCTTAGTTGCCCTGGCTGTGTGTTTCGGGTCGTTGTGATGTTGTAAGATCCAGCCACTACCCATCTTCAATGCGCTTACTGAGGGAAGGAGGTTGTTGGCCAAGATCTCGCGATTCATGGCCCCATCCATCCTCCCCTCAATACGGTGCAGTCGTCCTGTCCCCTTTGCAGAAAAGCATCCCCAAAGAATGATGTTTCCACCTCCATGCTTCACTGTTGGGATGGTGTTCTTGGGGTTAAACTCATCCTTCTTACTCCAAACACGGCGAGTGCAGTTTAGACCAAAAAGCTCTATTTTTGTCTCATCAGACCACATGACCTTCTCCCATTCCTCCTCTGGATCATCTAGATGGTCATTGGCAAACTTCAGACGGGCCTGGACATGCGCTGGCTTGAGCAGGGGGACCTTGCGTGCGCTGCAGGATTTTAATCCATGATGGCGTAGTGTGTTACTAATGGTTTTCTTTGAGACTGTGGTCCCAGCTCTCTTCAGGTTATTGACCAGGTCCTGCCGTGTAGTTCTGGGCTCATCCCTCACCTTCCTCATGATCATTGATGCCCCACGAGGTGAGATCTTGCATGGCGCCCCAGACCGAGGGTGATTGACCATCATCTTGAACTTCTTCCATTTTCTAATAATTGCGCCAACAGTTGTTGCCTTCTCACCAAGCTGCTTGCCTATTGTCCTGTAGCCCATCCCAGCCTTGTGCAGGTCTACAATTTTAGCCCTGATGTCCTTACACAGCTGTCTGGTCTTGGCCATTGTGGAGAGGCTGGAGTCTGTTTGATTGAGTTTGTGGACAGGTGTCTTTTATACAGGTAACAAGTTTAAACAGATGCAGTTAATACAGGTAATGAGTGGAGAACAGCAGGGATTCTTAAAGAAAAACTAACAGGACTGTGAGAGCTGGAATTCTTACTGGTTGGTAGGTGATCAAATACTTATGTCATGCAATAAAATGCTAATTATTTACTTAAAAATCATACAATGTGATTTTCTGGATTTTTGTTTTAGATTCTGTCTCTCACAGTTGAAATGTACCTATGATAAAAAAAATACAGATCTCTACATGCTTTGTAAGTACACTCAACATCAACAAAACTAAGGAGATGATTGTGGACTTCAGGGAACAGCAGAGGGAACACCCCCCTATCCACATCGATGGGACAGTAGTGGAGAGGGTAGTACGTTTAAGTTCCTCGGCGTACACATCACAGACAAACTGAATTGGTCCACCCACACAGACAGCATTGTGAAGAAGGCGCAGCAGCACCTCTTCAACCTCAGGAGGCTGAAGAAATTTGGCTTGTCACCAAAAGCACTCACAAACTTCTACAGATGCACAATCGAGAGCATCCTGTCGGGCTGTATCACCGCCTGGTACGGCAACTGCTCCGCCCACAACCAGAAAGGCTCTCCAGAGGGTAGTGAGGTCTCGCACAACGCATCACCGGGGGCAAACTACCTTCCCTCCAGGACACCTACACCACCCGATGTCACAGGAAGGCCATAAAGATCATCAAGGACAAAAACCACCCAAGCCACTGCCTGTTCATCCCGCTATCATCCAGAAGGCGAGGTCAGTACACGTGCATCAAAGCAGGGACCGAGAGACTGAAAAACAGCTTCTATCTCAAGGCCATCGGACTGTTGAACAGCCACCGCTAACATTGAGTGGCTGCTGCCAACACACTGACTCAACTCCAACCACTTTAATAATGGGAATTGATGGAAATTTATGTAAAATATATCACTAGCCACTTTAAACAATGCTACTTAATATGTTTACATACCCTACATTATTCATCTCATATGTATATGTATATACTGTACTCTATATCATCTACTGCATCTTTATGTAATACATGTATCACTAGCCACTTTAAACTATGCCACATTGTTTACATACCCTACATTACTCATCTCATATGTATATACTGCACTCTATACCATCTACTGCATCTTGCCTATGCTGTTCTGTACCATCACTTATTCATATCTTTATGTACATTTTGTACAATTTTTTATCCCTTTACACTTGTGTGTATAAGTTTTTGTTAGGTTAGATTACTCGTTGGTTATTACTGCATTGTCGGAACTAGAAGCACAAGCATTTCGCTACACTCGCATTAACATCTGCTAACCATGTGTATGTGACAAATAAATTTGATTTGATTTACTTGTTCTCCCCACTGTATATATACACACACAGTTGAAGTCGGAAGTTTACATACACTTAGGTTGGAGTCATTAAAACTTGTTTTTCAACCTCCACAAATTTCTTGTTAACAAACTATAGTTTTGGCATGTCGATTAGGACATCTACTTTGTGCATGACACAAGTCATTTTTTCCAACAATTGTTTACAGACAGATCATTTCACTTATAATTCACTGTATCACAATTCCAGTGGGTCAGAAGTTTACATACACTAAATTGACTGCTTTTAAACAGCTTGGAAAATTCCAGAAAATTATGTCATGGCTGTAGAAGCTTCTGATAGGCTAATTAACATCATTTGAGTCAATTGGAGGTGTACCTGTGGATGCATTTCAAGGCCTACCTTCAAACTCAGTGCCTTTGCTTGACATCATGGGAAAATCAAAATAAATCAGCCAAGACTTCAGAAAAAAAGTGTAGACTACAAGTCTCGATCATCCTTGGGAGCAATTTCCAAACTCCTGAAGGTACCATGTTCATCTGTACAAACAATTGTACGCAAGTATAAACACCATGGGACCACGCAGCCATCATACCGCTCAGGAAGGAGATGTGTTTTTTCTCCTAGAGATGAACGTACTTTAGTGTCAAAGTGCAAATCAATCCCAGAACAAAAGCAAAGGACCTTGTGAAGATGCTGGAGGAAACAGGTACAAAAGTATCTATATCCACAGTAAAACGAGTCCTATATCGACATAGCCTGAAAGGCCACTTGGCAAGGAAAAAGCCACTGCTCCAAAACCGCCATAAAAAAGCCAGACTACGGTTTGCAACTGCAAATGGGGACTAATATCATACTTTTTAGAGAAATGTCCTCTGGTCTGATGAAACAAAAATAGAACTGTTTGGCCATAATGACCATTGTTATGTTTGGAGGAAAAAGGGGGAGGCTTGCAAGCCGAAGAACACCATCCCAACCGTGAAGCACAGGTGGCAGCATCATGTGGTGGGGGTGCTTTGCTGCAGGAGGGACTGGTGCACTTCACAAAATAGATGGCATCATGAGGTAGGAAAATTTTGTGGATATATTGAAGCAACATCTCAAGACAACAGTCAGGAAGTTAAAGCTTGGTTGCAAATGGGTCTTCCAAATGGACAATGACCCCAAGCATACTTCCAAAGTTGTGGCAAAATGACTTAAGGACAACAAAGTCAAGCTATTAGAGTGACCATCACAAAGCCCTGACCTCAATAACATAGAACATTTCTGGGCAGAACTGAAAAAGTGTGTGCGAGCAAGGAGGCCAACAAACCTGACTCAGTTACACAAGCTCTGTCAGGAGGAATGGGCCAAAATTCACGCAACTTATTGTGGGAAGCTTGTGGAAGGCTACCCGAAACGTTTGAACCAAGTTAAACAATTTAAAGGCAATGCTACCAAATACTAATTGAGTGTATGTAAACTTCTGACCCACTGAGAATGTGATGAAAGAAATAAAAACTGAAATAAATCATTCTCTCTACTCTTATTCTGACATTTTACATTCTTAAAATAAAGTGCTGATCCTAACTGGCCTAAGACAGGGAATTTTCACTCTGATTAAATGTCAGGAATTGTGAAAAACTGAGTTTAAATGTATTTGGCTAAGAAGTATGTAAACTTCTGACTTCAACTGTATATATAAAATGTACATAAGTATTCAGCCCCTTTACTCAGTACTTTGTTGGAGCACCTTTGGCAGCGATTACAGCCTCACATCTTCTTGGGTAGGACGCTACAAGCTTGGCACACCTGTATTTGTTTCTTACATTCTCTGCAGATCCTCTCAAGCTGTCAGGTTGGATGGGGAGTGCCGCTGCAAAGTTATTTTCAGGTCTCTCCAGAGATGTTTGATTGGGTTCTTGTCCGGGCTCTAGCTGGGCCACCCTAGGATATTCAGAGACTTGTCCCGAAGCCACTCTTGCATTGTCTTGGCTGTGTGCTTAGGGTCGTTGTCCTGTTGGAAGGTGAACCTTCGCACCAGTCTGAGGTCCTGAGTGCTCTGGAGCAGGTTTTTGTCAAGGATCTCTCTGTACTTTGCTCCATTCATCTTTCCCTCAATCATAACTAGTCTCTCAGTCCCTGCCTCTGAAAAACATCCCCACAACATGATGCTGCCACCACCATGCATCACCGTAGGGATGGTGCCAGGTTTCCTCCAGACTTGAGGCTTGGCATTCGGGCCAAAGAGTTCAATCTTGGTTTCATCAGACCAGAGAATCTCGTTTCTCATGATCTGAGAGTCTTTTAGGTGCCTTTTAGCAAACTCCAAGCGGGCTGTTGTGCCTTTTACTGACAGGTGTGTGCCTTTCCAAATCATGTCCTTTCTATTGAACTGACCACAGGTGGACTCCAATCAAGTTGCAGAAACATCTCAAGGATGATCAATGGAAACAGGATGCACCTGAGCTCAATTTCGAAGTCTCATAGCAACGGGTCTGAATACTTAAGTAAATAAGCTATTGTTTTTTATTTTAAATAAAAAAAATTAAATACATTTATTTTAAATACATTTTCAACCATTTCTAAAAACCTGTTTTTGCTTTATCATTATGGAGTATTGTGTGTAGATTGATAAGGAATTGTTTTATTTAATCAATTTTAGAATATGGCTGTAATGTAACAAAATGTGGAAAAAGAGAAGGTTTCTGAATACTTTCCGAATGCACTGTATATGACAGACACTGAGCATGTGTATAAGGAACTAACCGCCAGGGTGGAGACGCACAGGACAGCACATTTCAAGGTCTCTGACAACCAGCAGGTGAAAACCACACTAAGTCCATGGTGACTGCATAATTACTACAGGTAACATGTCCGCAAGTTATTTACCATATACCATACCATAATTAACATATTTCTCAATTTAAATGTAGTGTTATACTAAATATTGTAATCATGTTCCAGCGTCCAACCCAAGACTGATGAAGCAACACTATCTTTATGTGCTGCTGTAACCGATTTGAAATAGCTAGCTAGTTAGCGGTGGTGTGTACTAATAGCGTTTCAAGGGCCGTGACTTTTGTGGAGTGATGGTTAAGGATGCTTCGTGGGTGTCAGTTGTTGATGTGTGCAGAGAATCCCTGGTTCAAGCCCAGGTTGGGGTGAGGAGAGGGACGGAAGCTATACTGTTACACTGCACAGGTGTATTTAATCAGGTGTGCTGTAACTGTATTTACTTTAGAATGAAATATGGACCAACTATTGCCCATCTTTCATTAAATATTTCCCCCCTACATCATAGCTCTTTGGATGGAATCAGAAATACTACTGGATATCTGCTATTTAAAGCTCATGTTCAAGATGGACAATGAGCGAGATTTTGGATCTAGGATCAAGCCATATGGACAGAGGAAGGGCACCACAGTGCACTCTAAAGTTATCCTCTCAAAGATTGCCAAGTCACAGTGCAGAGTTAGAAGATGGCATTTTAAGTAATTATATTTAAGCCAGTTAAACATTTAATTAATCTGACAATGTATTGAGCTGTAGTATAATATTGAACATTTCAAAATACTTTCATACTCCTTATTGGTAAATTAATTTCTGTCTGCCTGTAAACTGTGTACAGGGTTGGGGAGTAACAGATTACAAAAAAACAACCTGTAATCTGTTACGTTACCAGCTAAAATATTGTAATCAGATTACAGATACTTTTGAAGAAATAGGTGATTACTTTTAAATTCAGAAAGGATGTTAACGAGAGAAAAAAAATACATGGATACCTTTTTAGTTCTTCTCAATAACATTAAATTCAGCATTTAAAAAAGGGCACACATTTAAATTTGTTCCACCTGAGCGAGTCTGACCACATATCAAATACCGCTTTGATGATACACAATGCATTTGATGGTTCCTTTTGGCTTCTTTGAATGCCTTTTAAGGGGAAAGTCATCCAAAAGTACTGAGTTTGGGTAATCCATAAATGACGTCACTGATTACAATTTAGACAGTGGATTACATTTAGAAATTAACCTTTCCAACCCTGACTGTGTATAAGCACTATCACATACAGTAGTTTATTAGCCATGTAAATACTACAGGCTACATTTAATATCTCTTCATTATTTATATATGATTACGGTTAATTGTAATGAATTGTTTATAACTCTACATTTTCAGTTTAAGGGTCAAGTAATGGTATGAGTTTGAGCATATTATTATCTCTAGGCTACCTGCTGTTTTGAAGCTGATGTGAAAGACTTTGAGATCTGGTGTCAGCCTAACTAGCACGCAACATCAGCACCATAGAAATAAGAATGAATTTTGTTGCACATTTATGCATGTCATATATTCCAAAAGCTAATATAACTGATCACAGAAATATTCATTTTTATACCATGGCATTGTTGAATATTCCTTTCTGATTGGCTTGAAGGGCATTCCAACATCACTACTCTGGACGGTTCTGACTTAGAATATGTGAACAACTACAAATACCTAGGTGTCTGGTTAGACTGTAAACTCTCCTTCCAAACTCACATCAAACATCTCCAATCCAAAGTTAAATCTAGAATTGGCTTCCTATTTCGCAACAAAGCATCCTTCAATCATGCTGCCAAACATACCCTTGTAAAACTGACCATCCTACCGATCCTCGACTTCGGCGATGTCATTTACAAAATAGCCTCCAAAACCCTACTCAATAAATTGGATGCAGTCTATCACAGTGCCATCCGTTTTGTCACCAAAACCCCATATACTACCCATCACTGCGACCTGTACGCTCTCGTTGGCTGGCCTTCGCTTCATACTCGTCGCCAAACCCACTGGCTCCAGGTCATCTACAAGACCCTGCTAGGTAAAGTCCCCTCTTATCTCAGCTCGCTGGTCACCATAGCAGCACCCACCTGTAGCATGCGCTCCAGCAGGTATATCTCCCTGGTCACCCCCAAAACCAATTCTTCCTTTGGCCGCCTCTCCTTTCAGTTCTCTGCTGCCAATGACTGGAACGAACTACAAAAATCTCTGAAACTGGAAACACTTATCTCCCTCACTAGCTTTAAGCACCAGCTGCCAGAGCAGCTCACAGATTACTGCACCTGTGCATAGCCCATCTATAATTTAGCCCAAACAACTCCCTCTCCCGCTACTAGATTTATTTATTTTGCTCCTTTGCACTTTCTTCCACTGTAAATCTACCATTCCAGTGTTTTACTTGCTATATTATATTTACTTCTCCACCATGGCCTTTTTTTTTTGCCTTTACCTCCCTTATCTCACCTCATTTGCTCACATCGTATATAGACTTGTTTATACTGTATTATTGACTGTATGTTTGTTTTACTCCATGTGTAACTCTGTGTCGTTGTTGTATGTGTCGAACTGCTTTGCTTTATCTTGGCCAGGGCGCAATTGTAAATGGGAACTTGTTCTCAACTTGCCTACCTGGTTAAATAAAGGTGAAATAAAATAAACAATAAATACAAATTCTAGGGCATGCATTATTTCCTTATAACGCACGGTATATTTGCACAGTAGAATTCAATGGCTGTAGTTCATTTTTACATGTTTTGTTTGAGCTGCTTTTGAAAGCAAAAGTCGAAGTGAAAACAGTATTGGTATTATTGAATTCGATTTCCATAATAACAAGCTAGGACTGATGGTTTGACTAGCTAAACTAGCAAGTTTGTTTGTTTGGTTACCACGGCAACTACTGTAGCTATCTTGTAAACTTGCTATCTACTTCAGTGGATGTTGAACACATTTCTACCGTCAAATGAACACATTTCTAGTGACAAATTGTATAAAAGGGATAATCAACTCGGGGCTCTATGCGTTCCCTGGAAAATAATGCAACTCTGTGGAAGGTCAGTTCTACTCTGTTAGCGTGTCGTGGAACACACCTTTTACGTCGTTCATTAGTGTCCATGGAACTCGTTATTTCTATGATCACCAGCACGGGTTCAATATCAGCACCAAACGACATGACGTCACATAGCTGACAGACAAACTGAGTGAGAAGCAGTGACTGCTTATAAATAAAATACTGCTTATAAATAAAATAAAATAAAAAACTATTTAAGTGCAATTATATTCACTCTGAAAATATATTATGAATCATTATAATAATATATTTTCAGAGTGAATATAATTGAACTTAAATTGTTTATTTTTAGTATTTTATTTATATTTTTTGTATGTTTTAGCATTGTTAATACCTGTGTTTGGTTTGCTAGACATGTTTGATGTAGCAATGTAAGTTGATTTTTATATTATGAAATAAAATAATAAAATAAAAAAAAAATTAAAAAAAAGAGAAGCAGTGACTGCACCAAAACATACAACATTGTGGTAGCTAACGCTACTTGAATTTGACGAACAAAATGAAGTGTGTCATTGAAGGAAACGGTGTGAAAGTTATATTAACTTTAAGAATATAGACCACGGGCATAAATGTTCAAAGTAAATAGCTAACGTGCCAAACCTGGATAGTTAGTAGCTAACGTTAGGTTAATTAGCTAGCTAACCTAGCTCTTTAACGTTATCTAGTTAGCGCTCTAAAGTTGGCTAGCTCTTTGACTGCCTACTGTACTCAAACCAGCCACTGCTGATTGCTCCTGGGGTAACTAAGCTAGCTAAAATGGAAACATTTGTGTCAGCTAGCTAAATATATTGACACATTATTACTGCGTGGTGAATTCCATCCACTAAACAGTGTCTCTTTTTGACAGCATTTGGGAAGGCTATTCATGCCCTGGCACGCATAGGTGATAAATTATGTTTGGATCCTATGGTGAAAGGTGTAAACATAATTGATTTACAAAGCTTTGTCAATTTAAATTGGTACATAGCATTGCCCTGTCCTAACCCTAACCATATGTCTATCATTATCTGCTTGGTCTGGTCTCTTGTAGTTTGCAGTGCCCATTCTGCCTACGACTGCTTCCTCTTCACCACACTGTTCTTCCAACACTACAGCCCAGACACAGGACCAGCCCAGGACTGTGGAACTGTCAAATACAAATTGGTAATGAAGGTAATGGCCAAGCAGTTCTGAATCTGCTGAATATGACCCCAAGTTATCTCAGGCCTCAGGGGACATAGATGACTCTGACAGCCGTTTGGAACAGTCCATCATAATTTCTTGTAAAATGTGTGACTTTAAAATAGCTGTTTATTAATATACATCCATTGGTTTTAGTCGGTGGTGCCACTGTTTCTGTGCCTGGCTACTATTGAGCGTAATGTGGATCGCTGTCAAATATCCATCAACCTCCCAGATAACCGGGTAATATTCCAGTTTCACTGAAGACTTAGTAGGAGAAAAGTCCAATAGCATGCCAAGATAATCCATCCACCTGACAGGTGTGGCATATCAAGAAGCTGATTAAACAGCATGATCATTACACAGGTGCACCTTGTGCTGAGGACAATAAAAGGGCACTCTAAAATGTGCAGTTTTGTCACACAACACAGTGCTACAGATGTCTCAAGTTTTGAGGGAGCGTGCAATCAGCATGCTGACTGCAGGAATGTCCACCAGAGCTGTTGCCAGATAATTGAAAGTTAATTTCTCTAAATATGCCACCCCAAACGTTTTTTTAGAGAATTTGGCAGTATGTCTCACAACAACAGCCCAGTAATAAAGCCCTTTTGTGGGGAAAAACTCATTCTGATTGGGTGGGCCTGACTCCCCAGGGGCCTGGCTCCCAAGTGGGTTGACCCCCAAGTAGGTTGGCCTATGCCCTCCCAGACCCACCCATGGCTGCACCCCTGCCCACTCATGTAAAATCCATAGATTAGGGTCTAATGAATTTATTTCAATTGTCTGATTGAACTTAAACTCAGTAACTTTTTTGAAATTGTTGCATTGTTGCGTTTTATAATTTTGGTCAGTAAATATGTTAAGGACTTGTGTGTTGGTGAGCAACATCCAGTAGGTACTCAATAATGATTTTGGAACAAAGTGGATTTCTCATCATCAGAATTTTCAGATTGCATTGCATAGTATTAACACTAGATGGCGGTGTTTTCCAACAGTGGTGTGTATCAAACTTCTTGTGACAGATATCACCAAAACACATAACCTGTGTTTCCAGGAGAGTGAAGCTCTGCAAGCAGTGTTTCCTTCTCACCTCTCAGCCCCAACGTACTGAAGACCCAGGCCAGGTGAGCTGCCATAACATACCCCAATCTATCTCTTCATATGACGTTTATGAAGAGTGATTCAGATACCGTCTAGGAATTACTACAGGGTATATGATGATTATTTATTTAATTAACATTTGTGAAATATATTATTATTATTATTATTGTATTACATTTCTATTATTATTTTGGGCCAGACATCTAGGCAGCATGGTGATGCACTTCCCGGTGTCTCAGGAGGAGATCACTCTGTCCATGTCTCCTCTGAGAGTCAATCTGAAAAACTACTATGAAGAGGAAAGTGGTGAGATTCTGCACTGTCTACACAGTATGAAAAACACACGAACATCAGAAACATATTGTTCCTAACTCCTCATTGTTCTGGGTGCAGATGGAATGAAAGCCATGCACACTGAGATGTCTTTAGATCCCAGTGAGTTTGACTACTTCCAGGTTGGAGTTGACTAAGACATAACCTTCTGTCTGAAGGAGCTGAGTATAAGGGGGTTATTTTGAGAACGTCCTACATTTTCTGTCACATGAGCTTGTAAATATATGGGTGAGTCACTGTCTATTCTTGCAGACCCAGGGTTAATTCATTTTTAAGGGGTCTTATTTACTGCACTATACCCAAGTGTCCAGGAGACTCTGTACCCTATAATTTTCAATAGAATTGACCCCTCCTGGGTGAGATTTTGTTTTATGACAGTAATGAATCAAGTTATGATATGATATGTTTTTTTCTGCACGTGTAGAGTTTTTGTGAACAGACAGTAATAAGTAGTAGAGCACATGCATTAATTACCTAACTCATGCATGCTCCAGATAAACCCAAGTCCTCAGAGGACAAATATACATAAACATTGATCCAATAGCAAAATAAATAATATGGAGCCCCCCCCCCCCAAAAAAAAAAATTCTGCCATTTGGGATCATGTGTTAACTTGAAATATAATTGTTTGTGTCATTATAAAGTACAAATGATGAGTTTCAATCTGTGGTTTGACCCACAACCTTTGACCTGACCCTAACATCCTGGAATGTTGTTGGGGTACCCTATTGTGAAGTCCCTTTATTACACAGCAAAGCCATGCTTAGCTGTTTCTATGGACTGCTAGCCTGCTGGACAGTGAGCCAGTCTACAGTGCTGCTAGTCTTACCTGTCACAGTGTGTTAGAGGAGCTAGTATCACACACAGGGGCTCTAGTTTCTGGGCTTGGGAAACAGCGAGTCCACTGAAAACATGATTACCCCTTTCACTGTGATTGACCTCTACAACTTCAAAGGTCATGGCTAGCATACACAGCAACAAATCAAATCCAATTTTATTGGTCACATACACATATTTAGCAGATGCAAGTGAGGATGTAGTGAAATGCTTGTGTTCCTAGCTCCAACAGTGCAGTAGTATCTAACAATTCACAACAATACAAAAATGTAAAAGTGAAAGAATTGAATTAAGAAATATATAAATATTAGGACGAGCAATGTCGGAGTGGCATTGACTAAAATACAGTAGAATAGAATACAGTATGTAAACATTATTAAAGTGACCAGTAATTCCATGTCTATGTATATAGGGCAGCAGCCTCTAAGGTGCAGGGTTGAGTAACCGGGAGGTATCCGCCTAGTGATGGCTATTTACCAGTCTGATGGCCTTGAGATAGAAGCTGTTTTTCAGTCTTTCGGTTCCAGCTTTGATGCACCTGTACTGACCTCGCCTTCTGGATGGTAGCGGGGGGAACAGGCCATTGCTCGGGTGGTTGTTGTCCTTGATGATCTTTTTGACATCGGGTGCTGTATGACCTTCCTGTGACATCGGGTGCTGTAGGTGTCCTGGAGGGAAGGTTGTTTGCCTACAGGGATGCATTGGGCAGACCATACCACCCTCTGGAGAGCCAGTTGGTAGTTGTCGTACCAGGTGGTGATGAAGCCTGACAGCATGCTCTCAATTGTGCATCTGTAAAAGTTTGTGAGGATCTTAGGGGCCAAGACATATTTCTTCAGCCTAATGAGGTTGAAGAGGCATGACATTGGTAAAATTGCCCTGTCACCTAATGTACATTGCTGTCTAGCAGAGTAGCAGAATGTTGTGATACACCATGACCTGTTATTTTCATGTGTGGTGAATGATCAAACTTTGAGACATCAGTTAATGATGAACATTAGTTGTTTCCAAACATGCATGTGTTTAATGTATTAATCTCTTCTCTAGGGATTTCTGTCATTTTCTTAATCACATGGTCTACGGGGGTCTGCCCACTTTGACGCTGCATGAAAGTAAGTATCCTGGTCCTTGTGATTATACCTCTTTTTACTTAGATCCTAAATAAGGTCCAGAGTTTTTCCCGGTCTGGTCACGCTGAGGTATGCTGATGCTGTGCTCTGCTGTCTGTCAGGTCTGTGTCCTTCAGTGTGGAAGATATGGTGCTGGAGGTCAGTGTGGTGTTGGCTACTTTTGTCCACCCAGAGAGCAGGACCCCTCCCAGGGTACAGAGGCCCAGGCTCCTGCTGCACTAAGGTAGCCATCACCATTTATTATACAGTAATTACACCACCACCAATAGGGGAGGTTCTGTATTTGGTGCATCATTGTGTAATACACAACATCACCAGTATCACTTAAAGCGCTTGTCCAATCACGTGACAGTCACAGTAGAGTATTTTTGAATCCTAGAACTGGCTGTGCCAGTGATGTCATCCTTACTGGAGGCAGTTTGCCATCGTGTGCTTTTTTTGGTGCCTCAGTGGGTGTTGTGTTACAGAAAAGTGTCGTGGTAGTTTAACAGAGCCTGGCTATCTGGGGCAAGGACGTGCTGGCTGGGTTAGAGGCCTGACAGACTGACAGGCTGTAATCCCTACATCCCCTACAGTCACTAACCTGTTACGTTGCTGTGGCGATGATGTCACTCAGTGTGGCTCTCCTTGCCCGCCTCTATCTATTTCTCTTACGTGTCTGCTCTGAGCTGCCTGAGGTGGGTTTTGCACCAGTCCCAGTCGGACCATGTTGACCATGTAGTTAACGCCTGTCAGGGCTCCCTCTCTCTCCCCAAGCTTAAACATGTCCTGTGTTATGTACCCACAGCTTTAAAATGAATTGTACATATAGTTCTGGCCAAATATAGTGACACTTTTGCACTTTTCTTAGATAATTCCCTATTTCTCTTAAAATAAGTTGAAACTGAAAAACACTTTTGGTCTCCACACCTTGTTATTGGATTTTCAACATTGCAGAACCAATTTTATTTTGTAAACAAAATACATTTACAGTTTACAATTTATTTTTAATTTTTAAATGAAGACAAATGGCATAGACACCCTGGAGCTTGTACTTGGTTGCACAGCCTTTGGCCAAGATAACTGCAGACAAATGCTTCCTGTAACCATAAACGATCTTGCTGCACCTTTCTACTGGTAATTTGGCCCACTCTCCAGCACCATACTGCTCAAATTCTTCAATGTTTGACAGGTTCCCTCCACCAACTGCTGTTTTCAGATCTCGCCATAGGTTTTAAATGGGATTCAGATCTGGACTCTTTGCTGGCCACTCCAGAACAGTCCAGCGTTTCTTTTTTAACCATTCCTGGGTGCTTTTTGATGTGTGTTTGGTGTCGTTGTCCTGCTGGAAGACCCACAACCTTCAACGGAGACCCAGTTTTTGGACACTGGGTTGAGCATTGGATTCCAAAACACACATATCTCCTGATTTCATGATGCCTTGCGCACTTCAAGGCCCCCAGTACCAAAGGTGGCAAAGCAACCCCAGAGCATTGTCAAACCTCACACGTGTTTGATTGTAGGGAGGGTGTTCTTTTCATTGATTGGTTCATTTGGTCGCCGTGCATGAAAATTGGCAAGCCACCCCGGGTCCTCTCCAAATACTACCGCTGCACCATCGAGAGCGTCCTGACCGTTGTATTACGGCCTAGTAAGGGAATTACTCCATCCACAACCGCAAGGCCCTCCAGCGGAGGGTGAAAACGGCCCAGTACATCACCGGGCCCGTGTTTCCCACCCATCCAGGACATCCACCAGACATTGCACGCTATCTCATCTAACTTCTATTGGGTATCTACTATATGTCTATTAGAATACAGTAGACCTATTGCTTTAGTTTGTTGACTATCACAAATGTAGTTAGTTCATTTATATTGATTTAAGACTGACAGGCATAATCTGTTTTAAATCTTAAGCTGTATATAAAGATAGGCAGGTCACTAGAGGGAAATGCTAAATGCAGACTTAGAGTAATGGTCCTTATATGCTCTCGGGTGTGGAGGTTCTGCAGAGCTTCCAGAGGGTGAGGCAGATAGATGCTGGTCCCCCCCGGCCCAGGGGTTTCCCTCTGCAGGCAAGTTGCTAGTATCCAGCCAGGGAAGCCCAGTGTTCAGTGGAGCAGCCTTCATGGGAGAATATTTTGACAGTCAGAACACTACATTACACACACAGAGGTCTTGGCATCACAACTCCTGCTTCCTCCAAGGTCAACTGTTCTGCCTGCGGCTATGGAATCCTGACCTGTTCACCGGACGTGCTACCTGTCCCAGACCTATTATTTGACCATGCTGGTCACTGTTATAATCTCCACCCGGCACTGGCCACCCCTCATAGCCTGGTTCCTCTCTAGGTTTCTTCCTAGGTTTTGGCCTTTCTAGGGAGTTTTTCCTAGCCAACGTGCTTCAACACCTGCATTGCTTGCTGTTTGGGGTTTTAGGCTGGGTTTCTGTACAGCACTTTGAGATATCAACTCATGTACGAAGGGCTATATAAATACATTTGATTTGATTTAATAGAAATGTTCCCCAAAGATAAATTAGAACAGAGTTTGAACTTTGGTGGACCTCTGCTTGTGCCCTCAAGCCACTGTGTTCTGGGATTTTGGCAGGCTCTGACTGGTACTATACTTTGGTAAGTGCCAAATTATGGATAATGCCTTACTTCAACCTTTAAATTAGAAAGACATTTGCAATAATGTCTCACCATGTGAGGTGTGATTGCCCTCAAAGACAGACAGGATGAAGGTGAATTGTGATGGATGCAAGGTGTCTGGCGGGCTGCACAGCTTTAATATTCCCAGCAATTTTACCTAAGAACTGCCAGACCATACTGCTGACAATATGTTGAAAACTGTTTTACAGCTTGGTGATTGTTTTTCTCATACTCATAGTCTGCTCAGCTGTCTATTAACAATGAATTGTGTTTTGGTTCCTTAGGTTCGCTCCCTCCTCTTTGGGGCCTTGTCCTGTGAGCAGGGTGATGGTTGTACCTTTGTGCTGCCCAGTCTGTTGTGTTCCAGTGATACAGAAGAAGATGGGGGATATGACAGTGTCAGTGGTGCACTGTAAGTTACCATAGAACAATGAACCAGCCAATAACTATTTTTGTACCCTGCAATTTTTTTCAGACCATATTTTGTCTTTTTCCATTGTGTAGTGTCTTGACTTTACTTTCATTAATCTGATGACTGTTATTTATTTAATCAACTAACTATGTTTAATTGTTACCCAATTAAATTAATCATGTAACAATTAACTCATTAGGATTTGGGGCACCATGGAAGAGGTTATTTAAAGAATTACCATCTCCTGAATTAAACTCTAAAGAGCTTTAACTATCACATCAATCTTCTACTGTTGTTCACTCTGGAAGATGGCCAGCCATGTCGGTGGTTCCCATTGGTGATGAGGGCAGCTAACCAGCCGCACCAGTGATTGTCTGGGAGGCGAGCCTCTCGCCCACGCTTCGTGCCGATTACTCAGGGTTCAGGACTCAGACCCCTTCACATGAACAGCTGCAACCCGGCAATGTTCCGGTCCAAAGGAAGGTGAGTTTATTTCTTCACCTTGTGTTGAGGTTCAAAGTTCCAACCATTTCAAATGTGTAGCCCCCGTTTCCTGGTCTCTGAGATTCCGCGTTTAAACCACTTTAGACGTGGCTGCAACTCCCCGTCTTTCTTGATCTAATGTTATTTTTGTGGCAATCCTTTTATGCACTCTGGCCGAAGGGGACGGTTCCATCAGGCTGACATGCTCTCTGACCTCAATCGGGGCGTGGCTACTTACTGTGCACAAAGTTATGTAAAACTAACTCTCTCTTATGGCTCCAACAATCACATTCATATCTTAAAAATACATACCTTTTTCATATATGGAAACTTGATAAAGGGGATATACTTTCCAAGTTACAGTATTTCATCCATACTGCTTTTCATTTTGTGATGTCATAAATTGTATGAGTTTTTTTTATAGCTCACCACATTCTTATGTTATAATTATTGTTCCAGTTTCCACTTTTGACTTTCAGCGGGAAAAGCCTATTAACAAAGACATTCCTCTGGTGGATTTTACTGGAGGGAGAGAAGGAGCCCTCTTCTCCTGTAATTTACAACAGGGTGTGAACTGTCAAACCGGCCCAGTTCCCTCTTCACCTCTTCTGTGGGTGAGAGAAGGTCTGGTTATTGTAACCATTGCCAAGCTGATCTGACCCATTGTGATCCTCACAGGACAGTCATGACAAATGTAATTGTATTTAATATCTACATTTGAGTGCTTTAAATGATAGTTCATAGAATATGGCCATTTGCTTTTACTTACAAACAAGTTATTCCAATGGTATATGTGCATATTTTGCAAGGAGGAGAGTAGATTTGAAAGTCAGACATCAAAAACAAAGACTCGACATTTTGCATCTCCCACTTTGGGCTGGATGTGTAGTTTATACATGCATAAACATAATGAGTGACAGCTAGCAAGATGTACACAGGAGAGAGAGAGAGAGAGAGAGCAATGATGTGGTGCACATATCTGCACATGAGTCCACTTTTGGCTCGTGAGTGCTACTTTCAGAACTACTGGCTAAAAAGTATCAGAATCTCTTTTAAGTGATGTGTAGTTGATCTAGACCTGCCCATGAAAACATTACTCAAGCCAAGCGCATGGATGTCACACCTGAGGAATGTGTAACTAAACATACAGATCACACTGAGCATTCTCTTGTAGCTTCAGGCAGTTTCCTCTGGTTGCATAAGAGCAGACAACTGCGAGGGAAACCGGCTCATAGGGAGTCTGGTCCACTGTGGTACTGAGGCAGAGGCATTGACAAGTCACAGTAGTGAATTGCTACCCTCTCTTCAGGGTTCCATCTGAAGAGAGAACAACTACGGAGAGTTCTCTATCAGAAACACATGATCATGTGTAGCAGTATAGCCTACCTAGCTGGTATTACAATTGTAGCCTGTTCTTGTTCTAGATGCTCATGTGCTTTTGACACGTGTTCATTATCTCAGGACACGTTCAGCCTACTGTGCAAGTAAATATAACTTTCAGAGACCAGTGAACAAACAATATTGACAAGAAAAACCTATGACAAGGGTCTTCTGTTAAAGGAAAAGAACAAGGGTAATAAATACTATACTTTATTTAAATTTGACAGCTTTGAAAACATGTTTAATAGAACCTGCCTCTGCATTGAACTGTACAATCAAAATAAAGATACAAGCAGCTCTCATTATAACAAACTTTGCTTTTTGAACTGAAGTCTAGAATTGGCCAACATAACAAAACTGTCTGGTCAGGTCACTAGGCCAGTGGAGAGCCAGACATGGACATCATGGGGAAGCTAGCTTTGATATAGTGCCATCTGACAGGGAGAATTGCTTGTACTTTAAGGTTGGTGAGGTTGTCAACCTCTAGTGCCATAATGCTTACAAAAACATTTGTCATCCAGTGCAGATGCCTTTCATCTCCCTGCGCAATATGAAAGGCATGCAGGGTATTGTTAATGATGAAACACCTGATAGCCAATCATTTTTTTCCTAGTTAGGGGAGAGCCCTTGAAGCAGGACAGTAGCCTTCAGTGAGGGTGCACCATTACATCAACAAGAACACCACCAAGGGTACCTCAGATGATACACAGAATATGAAGGATTCTAAGATCATGTCATACTTTTTCAAGCCTTAAAAATAATAATAATAGCTTGTTCATTCACATATGTCCCATGGTGAAAAGCATTGAACACATTGAAAGGGAATGAGAGGTCTCCGATCAGATGGCGTAAATTAAGACAGCAGGGCATGGTGGGAAAAGTGTGAAATATGGCTACTTGTCAGTTTCTGCTCTGTGTTCATTAGTTGTTTAAATCAACATGTGCATAACACATGTTACTCTTAAAATGTTGCTGCACACATGTTGTAAATGCACAATGAAAATCTGCAATTAAAGATTAAATAAGTGACCTGATTATTATCACTTAATGAAATGTCCTATTGGAGCTTTACAGCAGGGGCAACTGATGAGACAAGGAAATGCTGATTGTGAACAATTATGCCTAAAGCTAAATTGAAGCTGTGCGCAGTCCAGATTCCCACCAAACAAGTTAAAAAAAAAACATGGTCACCTGACCAACATCCACTGTGAGCTTTCAGATATGCTTTCTTTAACCTTGTGCGTAAATGGTCATTACCATTGCATCCCAGTGGATACTGAAGAAAGCTGTGTAGCCTAGATAAAATAAACATTCAACATGTATACAATATAAAATCAGACAGGCTAGAGGTTACTATATCACACAATAACCTTCCACATCACTTGCAGTCACACCCTTTGCATCACAGCAGGAGTGAGTACTTCCGGCGCCGACAGAGATGGCCACCTCACTTCGCGTTCCTAGGAAACTGCGCAAGCATTTTGCTACACTCGCATGCTAACCATGTGTATGTGACAAATACAAATTGATAGGTTTAACAGAAACATCAAGTCAAAATGTCCCATTCTTAGAAACAATTAACTTGGTCCATGTACAACCCAAATTGCACTCAAATGTATTTTATAAAGCCCATTTTGCAAGAGCAGTCATCAAAGTGCTAGACAGATTCCCAGCCTAAAACCCCAAAGAGCAAGTAATGCAGATGTAGAAGCACAGTGGCTAGGAAAAACTCTAGAAAGGCTGGAATCACCTAGAGGAACCAGGCTCTGCCGGGTGGCGATTATAACAGTACATGGCCATTAAGGCCATATCGTTCTTAAAGACGTTTAAACGGTCATAGATGACCAGCAGAGTCATAACCAAAGTGGTTATAGAGGGTGCAACAGTATAACACCTTGTGAGTAAATATCAGTTGGCTTTTCATAGCAGAGCGTTGAGAGTGAGAGAAAAAGAGTTGAAAACAGCAGGCCTGGGACAAAGTAGCGCTTCCAGTGAACAATCAGAAACTGATATGCAGCAACGGCACCTGGTCTTCATACAATCCATTAGATCAGTCAAACTTAAAATGTCACTTGTCCAAAAATCGACCAAAACATTTCAACAACATTCATTCACATCACATAGACACATGCCCTTATGCCTACATAAAAAAGCTTGCCCTTCAATATAATTTATTATTAATTTGATTTGTTTAATCTGAGTCACTGAAAGTTGTTTTTCGAGGCCTTATTATTCAGACTTGATGGTAGATCTTAAGGATTCTCCTGCCTGTGAGTTCTCTAACTTTATGCAGCTCACTCTACCAATCCCTGCTGGTACCAGAGAGACTAAGGGATCCCCTGCTACTAGATCACCAATATGTTGCTAGAGGGCAGGACACCTGACAGTCCTGCCTCCTCAGTCTTTCTCCAAGTGGACAAGAGTGATGAGTGTGTGGACAGTGGTGAGTGATGATATTGAACCTTGAAGATTTACTGTTTGTTACTATTGCTTGTTGTTATAATGGATTCTGTGTTATACAAGTCCTTTGCTTATGTCATCATCTTATACAGTCAATATTATTATTGCTTGTGCTATTACTCCTTTTATTCTCATGCAATGTTTATTATGTACAGTATATTCATTAATCTCTCATCTCTGTACATAACCACATCCATCTCATATGTCCTCTTGAACTAAAGTTCTCTATTGTAGATAACTGAGGTTGCCTTATTCCTCTGACCGGGACAGGGGTCAGCGAGTCATGGACCAGTCTAACTGGAGAGCCGCTCTCTTTCAGTATCGTATTCCGATGTTACTTACGGTCTTCAAATCAGCTCATGATGGAACACTCACATGTACGATCCATAGATTTTCATTCCTGACCCAATCAACTTTTGACTGGCTACTACTGACCCAGATTCTTAATCTCTACCTTCTGGGCTTTGTTTTACAGCCCAAATAACAGACTTGTTCCTCATGTGAGAGCCAGAGCTTCATCTTCAACACGACTACATCCTTTATCCCATTGAACAGGGATTAGGTCAAAGACAACTAGAGACTTTCCAAGATCGATACTTTGCAGCAGGTAGCCTAGCAGATGTCAGACAACCCTCTGCTTTATTCATCCATGTCTTCAGTCTATTAAAGATTAACACTCAGTTCTGATGGTGAAGTCAGTGCATGTATTGTCAGTGTTCCATCTGAGAGATGGGCCTGATTGAATCCTGGAGGAATTATGGTCTCAGGAGGGCAGCTCAGCCACCAACATCAGTCCTTAATCCCCGCCAGCAGGAACCAAAGCAGTCTGACATCTTTAAGAGGCAGACAAGAGGAAACTCCTAATTTCCCTACTAGCCTCCATACAGTCTCTAGTTTGTGTACTCTGCCACTATTGACAGCAACACAGTGATGTCATCTGGCTTTCCTCCTGTGGGAACGAGAAAGAGATCCAGTCAGGAGGATGAATGGACTGAGTTTGGGAACAATCAAATGTATCATCCCTAATAGAAGGAAAACTATTTAAAAAACAAGGGATCAGTCACTTCTTATTCCTCTCTGGGTGTCATTCTCCCTGAAGCAGGGCAGGAATAGAGCCAATGGACTGAAATGAGGACTACCTTGGCTTTGTCTCCAATTTCCACTCACATGAAGTGATAATCATTACCTCTTACATTCAGTCCATTGTCACAGGCAAACTGTGCAAAAGGTGACATGTAGTTGGGGTTGTATGCCAGAACATGGGCCTGCTCTGCAATGCTCCTGGCTGTCTGCTGGATACTCTCATAGTTAGTGTTCTGCAAAAAACAAAATGGAGTATAGTGTTAACATTTTTGGAATGTCTCGTTCCTCCACTTCAATACTCTACTTACTGTAAACATGTTTGTTGCACACAGGTACTGCAAGGATTTATGAGAGGGTGTACCTTGAGTTTTCTCAACTCCTGTAGGATCATGTGTTCGGGCATGTTGTCGAAGAGGCCATCTGTGGCTGTGAGAATGATGTCCCCCAACTGGACGTCAAAGGAGGAGCTGTCTGCAGCATCAGGACTGAAGGGGCACAGAGAGACACTGAGTCAGTGTGGAAGTCTTACAAGAGCATATCAACACAACATAGGGAAATAAGTCTTGCGGCACATTAGTTACCCGTCATGATTATACAGTGCCTTGGAAAGCGGCCTTAATTCTCTCTGCCCCAGACTCCCCGCCAGTTATGGCTGTCATACAAACCATTTGTAACCCAGCAGTCTTTCCATTAAGGCTTTAGTAATACAGGTTTCAAAATAATCATGATTACAGTCACAGATTTAGCTCTAAATAAAACAATGAACATCTTGTCTGCCCATCAAGGGCTAAACATTCTAGATAGATATATATATATATATATATATATATAAATATAAATATATAAATAAGACACATACATACATACATACCCACCCAGGTCAAATAGGTCACACATTTAGACAAACTGTTTATTCTGTATAGAGGTAAACAATGGATATCCTATGCACTGAGCACAACCAAGCCATATTATATAAACAGGTACGTTTAGGTTATGCTTGTGAATAGGCCTATTCTTATTCTACATTGACAGTTCAGCTCCAGTCCATGTGAGCAGCTCTAAATACGCAGCAGGTAGCCTAGCGGTTAGAGCGTTGGCACAGTAACGAAAGGGTCGCTAGTTCGAATCCCTGAGTCGACTAGGTGAAACATCTGTCAATGTGCCCTTGAGCAAGGCACTTGTCCCTGGAGCAGTTAGGGTTGCCATTAATAACGGCAGACCCTGGCCGTGAGCCCATGGGGGGAATTGGGATAAACAAAAAAACATTTCCAATTCACACATGCGCATAATGTGAAATAGGACAAAACACCTACCAAATTAAATAATCTCACTGTTCTAGAATACAGGGGTCAGAAAGCCTTTGGGCCAGCAGACCTGGGATTGGCTGCTGTGAGGAGGGCCCTAAGTTCACCCCTCTGTGTGTCTGATGACACTTTAAGCTGGCTGGGACAGTAGCAGGGATCCAACACCCACCCCACACTGGAGTATCTAGCGCAGCTGATGGCATGCGACAGCAGCACACGGCCCCAGCCGCCCCTGGCCTGCATGCACACTGACTGTGGCAGTACAGATCAGTCAATAAAGCTGCAGCAACACTGGACAAACCAGGGAGCAGCTCAAAGGCTGAACCAATGCTGAGACTGAGGGGCTCTGTGCTTCAAAGCCAAACCACAGCTTCTTTACAATAAAAAAATATGGCTTCGACAGAATCCACTGACCTGTCATTGAGGACAGCCCCCTCTGCCTCAGGCGGGGCGATAGAGAGCTGGAAGGGGGTGTTGAAGTAATGCTGCTGTTCATCGGAGCGGTGCACTACCTCTCCTCCCCGCACCACCAGGAAGCCAGAGTCTCCCAGGTTGGCTGTGTGCAGCCTGTGACTCTGCCGGTCCAGCACCACGATACAGGCCGTGCTGCTGCCTGGAGGGAAACACAAGAGTATGAATATATGGGTGGTGTAATGGGGATTTTAATGTTTGTGCTGTTCTAATAACCAATTTCTGTGTTCATGCAAGTGGCTGACTGTACAAATGATCACTATCAGTAGCTGCAATTTGCCCAGACCGTGTTTGAAAACCAACGAAATCTCAGTTTCAAGGGCTCAGCTTAGAGAGAAAGAAGCCTTGTGAGGTGCTGGTCTGTCACATGTTATGAAACAGTATTGGTTGGTCACATTTATATACACACTGCTCAAAAAAATAAAGGGAACACTTAAACAACGTAACTCCAAGTCAATCACACTTCTGTGAAATCAAACTGTCCACTTAGGAAGCAACACTGATTGACAATAAATTGTGCATGCTGTTGTGCAAATGGAATAGACAACAGGTGGACATTCTAGGCAATTAGCAAGACACCCCCAATAAAGGAGTGGTTCTGCAGGCGGTGACCACAGACCACTTCTCAGTTCCTATGCTTCCTGGCTGATGTTTTGGTCACTTTTGAATGCTGGCGGTGCTTTCACTCTAGTGGTAGCATGAGACGGAGTCTACAACCCACACAAGTGGCTCAGGTAGTGCAGCTCATCCAGGATGGCACATCAATGCGAGCTGTGGCAAGGTTTGCTGTGTCTGTCAGCGTAGTGTCCAGAGCATGGAGGCGCTACCAGGAGACAGGCCAGAACATCAGGAAACGTGGAGGAGGCCGTAGGAGGGCAACAACCCAGCAGCAGGATCGCTACCTCCGCCTTTGTGCAAGGAGGAGCAGGAGGAACAGTGCCAGAGCCCTGCAAAATGATCTCCAGCAGGCCACAAATGTGCATGTGTCTGCTCAAACGGTCAGAAACAGACTCCATGAGGGTGGTATGAGGACCCGACGTCCACAGGTGGGGGTTGTGCTTACAGCCCAACACCGTGCAGGACGTTTGGCATTTGCCAGAGAACAAGATTGGCAAATTCGCCACTGGCACCCTGTGCTCTTCACAGATGAAAGCAGGTTCACACTGAGCACGTGACAGACGTGAGAGTCTGGACACGCCGTGGAGAACGTTCTGCTGCCTGCAACATCCTCCCGCATGACCAGTTTGGCGGTGGGTCAGTTATGGTGTGGGGTGGCATTTCTTTGGGGGGCCTCTCGCCAGAGGTAGCCTGACTGCCATTAGGTACCGAGATGAGATCCTCAGACCCCTTGTGAGACCATATGCTGGTGCGGTTGGCCCTGGGTTCCTCCTAATGCAAGACAATGCTAGACCTCATGTGGCTGGAGTGTGTCAGCAGTTCCTGCAAGAGGAAGGCATTGATGCTATGGACTGGCCCGCCAGTTCCCCAGACCTGAATCCAATTGAGCACATCTGGGACATCATGTCTCGCTCCATCCACCAACACCACGTTGCACCAGACTGTCCAGGAGTTGGCAGATGCTTTAGTCCAGGTCTGGGAGGAGATCCCTCAGAAGACCATCCGCCACCTCATCAGGAGCATGCCCAGGCGTTGTAGGGAGGTCATACAGGCACGTGGAGGCCACACACACTACTGAGCCTCACTTTGACTTGTTTTAAGGACATTACCACAAAGTTGGATCAGCCTGTAGTGTGGTTTTCCACTTTAATTTTGAGTGTCACTCCAAATCCAGACCTCCATGGGTTGATAAATTTGATTTCCATTGATAATGTGTCATTTTGTTGTCAGCACATTCAACTATGTAAAGAAAAAAAGTATTTAATAAGAATATTTCATTCATTCAGATCTAGGATGTGTTATTTTAGTGTTCCCTTTATTTTTTTGAGCAGTGTATATATACAAATAAAAAAAATAACCATTTAACTGGGCAATGATTAATTAATTCATGCAAATATAACAAATATAACTTGTCTGTGTATAGCCATATAAGACACCTGCTGGGACTGCCCAGGTAGAGCTCCTGATTGACATGTGTACATTGAGTTGGTTGGAACCTCTCAGGTGCACTGACAAACAATTCATTTAAGATTGACTTCAGGTGTCCCTGTGTAAGAATTTCCACAACAGTGATTCTATCTGTAACTAATGAAGTTGAATAGATTTCTCCCCAATTTCGTGGTATCCAATTGGTCTTGTCCAAACAGTCTTGTCTCATCGCTGCAACTCCTGTGCGGACTCGGGAGAGGCGAAGGTCGAGAGCCGTTCGTCCTCCGAAACACAACCCAACCAAGCCGAACTGCTTTTTGACACAATTGCCCACTTAACACGGAAGCCAGCCACACCAATGTGTCGGAGGAAACACCGTACACCTGCCAGCCAAACTCTCCCCTAACCCGGGCAACACTGGACCAATTGTGCGCTGCCCCATCGGCCTCCCGGTCACGGCAAGCTGCGACAGAGCCTGGACTTGAACCCAGAATCTCTAGTGGCACAGCTAGCACTGCCCTACACCACTGCGCCACTCAGGAGGCCTTGAAACGATCAAATTGAAGGAAACATAAAAGTAAACCGAACCGGCGAAAACATGGCTCTGTGTGCAGCCACACCCTGCTAATGAGTCATCTAGTTTGGACCACCAGAATGTGCTATGGGTGCTCCATACAACACCCTCACGCTCTGACTCTCACTCCCGTTCTTGAATGTTTTTCCAATAGTAATACAATTACTGTTGGCCTCATGACCGCAATTGAAAAATACAACTTATTTGTCTTCTACAAGCGACATGGGATGAAAAAGTACAGACCACCGAGACCGACCGTTCTGGACTCCTTACGCAGTTCTTTCTCCCACATGTTTCTGCCTGCTTCATTCTAGCAAAGCACTGATCAAGACGAGATTCTGGAGCAGAGTTGCAGGTAGTAGGAATAGGCTACTAGTCTTTACATAGTAACAACAAAAATAGTAAGAGGCATGCAGCAGCTGTCTGACTCATGATGCAAATATCCTATCTAAATAGCAGCGCCCCGTGCCACTTAGTCTAACCACACAGACTGAAAATAACAGCCCATCCCATGACTGTTCCCTCTACTGCAGTGGTTCCAAAACTTTTTAGGCCCACGACACCATTTTGATATCTGAAATTTCCCAAATGTGAAAGAAATGTACTTAACAGCCAATGTTAACTTTATTTGGGGCTATGGTAGTCAATTGAAAAACATTCTAAACGTATTTCTGATTGTGCTGGTGTGTTGAGAAGACATACTTTTAATGTGGGGCTGTTTTAGACTAATTTGCGATTGACTATGTTTCTTCTCACCACCACTAATGAGATGGGTGTGGCTTGATGCATGTCGCGTTGGAGTTTCTCAAAGTCAGGGGGCGTGGCTGACAGCGCGCACCTCATCTCTGCTGTAACATCCAGCCCAGAACGATATTTGGTTTTAAGACGAGAGCACTGATGGTGCTTTCAAGGCAACTGGGACCTCGGAAAAATACAAGGTCAAATCATGACGTCAGTGATCATGTCGGCTGTTCACGAGTTGGAATTCCGAGTTGGTTGACTTCAAAATGTTCCATTCGAAACTAGTTTTTAATTAAAATTTTTTTTTTTTTAAATGTACCCCCCTCCCCCAGAGTTCCCAGTTGTTTTGAACGCTGCATTAATTCTCAAAGAGAGACAGCAGGGTATTCCCTTGGAGTAAGGAACCAAAACTCCTCCGTAGTGATCCGTGAATCCATTCGGTCACATGACAGCTCGATCAGCTGTTCGATTTCACTTACCGGCATGTCTACTGAGCCAGGATCACAGCCAAACAGATTGGGAAGTAGGTTCCAAAGTGGTCTTCCAAGCGTTGGAGGTGAGCAGTCATTACTCAAGTGGGACACTTACTGATGCTGTTTTCTGTTAGAAACATGCACAGCCGAGGGAAAGGGGCATCATTCGCTTTTGAAAGACTCTCCAATAAGAAAAATGTCGTTCCTCTGAAACCACTGATTCGGTCACTTATCTGTAGAATGTTTTTGTATTTCCCCTGCATGCTTGCGTTCAGTTTCCTAAATATTCCTTCTAATTACACAGAAAGCCAAGGCTTTTTGTTTGTGAATGATTTCTTTATGAACTGTTGTCATTGTGAATGACAACCATTCCTCTCTCAATACAAAAAATCTTTCCAACACTCCCCCTTGATAACCACCAAGCCTCCATGTGAAATAGAACATTATCATACTCTGATTGCAAAAATATGTGGAGATATGAGAACAGGCATGTGTGCAGTGGATGTGGTTTGATGTACATTGAACAAAAATATAACCACAAAATGTAAAGTATTGGTCCCATGTTTCATGAGCTGAAATAAGATTATTTTTTCCATATGCACAAAAAGCTTCTCTCAAATGTTGTGCACAATTTTGTTTACATCCCTGTTAGTGAGCATTTCTCCTTTGCCAAGATCATCCATCCACCTGACAAGTGTGGCATATCAAGAAGCTGATTAAACAGCATACTTACAGAGGTGCACCTTGTGCTGGATACAATAAAAGGGCACTAAAAATGCACCGTTTTGTCACACAATGCCACAGATGTTTTGAGGGCGCGTGCAATTGGCATGCTGACTGCAGAAATGTCCACCACAGCTATTGCCAGAGAATGTTATGTTAATTTCTCTACCATAAGCCGCCTCCAACGTCATTATAGAGAATTTGGCAGTACGACCAACCATGGGCCAGCAGTTTGCTGATGTCAACGTTGTGAACAGAGTGCCCCATGGTGGCGGTGAGATTATGGTATGGGCAGACATAAGCTATGGACAAAGAACACAATTGCATTTTATCGATGGCAATTTGAATACACAGATACCGTGACGAGATCCTGAGGCCCATTGTTGTGCCATTCATCTGCCGACATCACCTCATGTTTCACCATGATAATGCACGGCCCCATGTTGCAAGGATCTGTATACAATTCCTGGAAGATGAAAATATCCCAGTTCTTCCATGGCCTGCATACTTACCAGACATGTCACCTATTGAGTATGTTTGGCATGCTCTGGATCCACGTGTACAACAGCGTGTTCCAGTTCCCGCCAATATCCAGCACCTTCTCACAGCCATTGAAGAGGAGTGGGTCAACATTCCATAGGCCACAATCAACAGGCTGATCAAACCTTTGCGAAGGAGATGTGACCACCATTTGCCTCAGGCAGTGCGTCACACCAGATACTGACTGGTTTTCTGATCCACGCCCCTACCTTTTTTTTTTAAAGGTATGTGACCAACAGACGCATATCTGTATGGGTCCCAGTCATGTGAAATCCATAGATTAGAGCCTAAATAAATTTCAATTGTCCGATTTCCTTATATGAACTCTAACGAAGTACAATCTCTGAAATTGTAGCATGTTGGGTTTATATTTTTGTTCAGTATAGTTTACAATCAATTACCTGCTGCAGTATATGTCAGTTCTGTGCTCAGCTCGTTTGCCACCAGTTGCTCTCGGTGTATCATACAATGCTTCCATATGGCAGAGGGATACAATGGTCAAGTGCAGCCTTTTCCCATGATCCAAGGGTGCTGTGTAGTTGAATTATATATATATATATATATATATATATATATATTTTAGATTTGAATAATCTTTCATTTTACACTACCGGTCAAAAGTTTTAGAACAGAGTTTAATTTTTACTCTTCTCTACATTGTAGAATAATATGTGTTATGTCATAGTTTTGATATGGAATCATGTAGTAAGCGCAAAAAAGTGTTAAACAAATCAAAATAAATGTTATGAGAATCTTCAAATACCCACCCTTTGCCTTGACAGCTTAGCACACACTTGGCACTCTCAACCAGCTTAATGAGGTAGTCACCTGGAATGCATTTCAATTAACAGGTGTGCCTTGATAAAAGTTAATTTGTGGAATGTCTTTCCTTCTTAATGCATTTAGGCCAATCAGTTGTGTTGTGACAAAGTAGGGGGGGTATACAGAAGGGCTATTTGGTAAAATACCAAGTCCATATTACAGCAAGAACAGCTCAAATAAGCAAAGAGAAACGATATCCAATCATTTCTTTATGACATGAATGTCAGTCATTGCAGAAAATTTGAAGTACTTTGAAAGTTTCTTCTAGCGCAGTCGCAAAAACCATCAAGCACTATGATGAAACTGGCTTACATGAGGACCGCCACAGGAATGGAAGACCCAGAGTTACCTCTGCTGCATAGGATAAGTTCATTAGGAGTTGGCAGCCCAAATAAATGCTTCACAGAGTTGAAGTAACAGACATCAACTGTTCAGAAGAGACGGTGTGAATCAGGCCTTCATGGTCAAATTGCTGCAAGGAAACCACTACTAAAGGACACAAATAATAAGAAGAGACTTGCTTGGGCCAAGAAACACGAGCAATGGACATTAGACCGGTGGAAATCTGTCCTTGGGTCTGATGAGTGCAAATTGGAGATTTTTGGTTCCAACCGCCGTGTCTTTGTGAGACGCGGTGTGGGTGAACGGATGATCTCCATATGGGTATTTCCCAGCGTAAAGAATGGAGGTGGTGGTGTTCTGGTGTGGGGGTGCTTGATGGTGACACAGTGATTTTCTTAGAATTCAAGGCACACTTAACCAACATGGCTACAACAGCATTCTGCAGCAATACGCCATCCCATCTGGTTTGGGCTTAGTGGGACTATCATTTGTTTTTCAACAGGACAATGACCCAAAACACACCTCCAGGCTGTGTAAGGGCTATTTGACCAAGGAGAAGAGCAATGGAGTGCTGCATCAGATGACCTGGCCTCTACAATCCCGACCTCAACCAAATGGGGATGGGTTGGGATGAGTCGGACAGCAGAGTGAAGGAAAAGCAGCCAACAAGTGCTCAGCATATGTTGCAACTCCTTCAAGACGGTTGGAAAAGAATTCCAGGTAAAGCTGGTTGAGAAAATGCGTGGCTATTTGAAGAAACTGAAATATATTTAACACTTTTTGCTTACTACATGATTCCATGTGTTATTTCATAGTTAACATCTCCACTATTATTCTACAATGTAGAAAATAGTAAAAATAAAGTAAAACCTTTGAATGAGTAGGTGTTCTAAAAGTTGACCGGTAGTGTATATTTAAGGTTAATCACAATGCAATGATTTTGATATAAAAAGACGATATGATAGATCTATCCATCTATATTTTGTATATACACTACAGTGCAAAAGTTTGGGGTCACTTGGAAAACAAGGACATTTCTATGAAAACATACATGAAATGAGTTGCAAAATGAATAGGAAATATAGTCAAGGTTGACAAGGTTATAAATAATGATTTTTAATTTAAATAATTGTGTCCTTCAAACTTTGCTTTCGTCAAAGAATCCTCCATTTGCAGCAATTACAGCCTTGCAGACCTTTGGCAGTCTAGTTGCCAATTTGTTGAGGTAATCTGAAGAGATTTCACCCCATGCTTCCTGAAGCACCTCCCAAAAGTTGGATTGGCACTTCTTACGGTCAAGCTGTTCCCACAACAGCTCAATAGGGTTGACATTCTGTGACTGTGCTGGCCACTCCATTATAGACAGAACACCAACTGACTGCTTCTTCCCTAAAAAGTTATTGCAAAGTGTGGAGCTGTGCTTTGGGTCATTGCCCTGTTGTAGGAGGAAATTGGCTCCAATTAAGTGCCGTTCACAGGGTATGGCATGGCATTGCAAAATGGAGTGATGGCCTTCCTTCTTCAAGATCCCTTTTAACCTGTACAAATTTCCCACTTGACCACCACCAAAGCACCTCCAGACCATCACATTGCCTCCACCATGCTTGACAGATGGCGTCAAGCACTCCTCCAGCATCTTTACATTTTTTCTGCTTCTCACGAATGTTCCTCTTTGTGATCCGAACACCTCAAACTTAGATTCGTCTGTCCTTAACACTTTTTTCCAATCTTCCTCTGTCCAGTATCTGTTCTTTTGCCCCTCTTAATCTTTTATTGGCTCGTCTGAGCATCCCGGAGTTGCCTCTTCACTGTTGACGTTGAGACTGGGGTTTAGCGGGTACTATTTAATGAAGCTGCCAGTTGAGGACTTGTAAGGCGTCGGTTTCTCAAACTAGACACTAATGTACTTGTCCTCTTGCTCAGTTGTGCACCGGGGCCTCCCACTCTTTCTATTCTGGTTAGAGACAGTTTGCGCTGTTCTGTGAAGGGAGTAGTACACAGCGATCTTCAGTTTCTTGGCAATTTCTCACATGGAATAGCCTTCATTTCTCAGAACAAGAATCGATTGACAAGTTTAAGAAGAAATGTATTTGTTTCTGGCCATTTTGATCCTGTAATCAAACCCACAAATGCTGTATCTCCAGATACTCAACTGGCCTAAAGGGCAGTTTTATTGCTTCTTAAATCAGAACAAAAGTTTTCAACTGTGCTAACATAATTGCAAGTGTTTTCTAATGATCAATTAGCCTTTTAAAATTATAAACTTCGATTAGCTAACACAACGTGCCATTGGAACACAGGAGTGATGGTTGCTGATAATGGGCATCTGTACGCCTATGTAGATATTCCATAAATAATCTGCCATTTCCAGCTACAACAGTCATTTACAACATTAACAATGTCGACACTGTATTTCTGATCAATTTGATGTTATTTTAAAAAGGATATATTTTTTTGCTGCTCTTTCAAAACAAGGACATTTCTAAGTGACCCCAAACTTTTGAACGGTAGTGTATATTTTTTTCCTTCAGATTTTGGCAATTTTCCCACGACCCCATTTTCATATCAGGCGACCCCGCTTGGGGCCGTGACCCCTAGTTTGGAAACCGCTGCTCTACTCTAAATGCCTAATCTAGTAAGCATGAGGCTGACACTAGTGATTTATTTTTGCACCAACCTCCAGGTTCACAAAACAGTGTTCCTCAAGGGATGGCTTTACTCACCTAGCAGAGGCACTTTGTTCTGTAGGAGCTCGTAGTAGCTGCTTGTGAGGACGCCCACAGGGTTGCCTGGAACAAAGCGTCCCTCCTTTACCAGCCGCTCACACGTCTTCATCAGGGTCCCTGAAAACTGGGATGGGTCCACCCCGTAGTCTCTCCAACCCCCCACCCCATCTGCAACGCCTGAGGAGACCAAACAGTTTGGTTTAAAAGAGGATAACACAGGATAGGAAATAATCAGGATTGGATTATGATTATTCTTAACACTCCTGACTAAGACATTCCCACAGGACTACAGTTTCTTGGCTGAGACGTTTTCTACAAAAGGAACAGGTCATATTGGTCGGAAACAAGAACTAGACGTTGTCACACAGCTGTAACGGGAGAAACAATAGGCACATACACCAAAACAATGCACCAAGTGTACAGCATAACAGTGCTCAGAATAGTTTTTATTTGACCTTTATTTAACTAGGCAAGTCAGTTTATAACAAATTCTTATTTACAATGACGGCCTAGGAACAGTGGGTTAACTGCCTTGTTCAGGGGCAGCACAACAGATACGATCTCGCAACCTTCCGGTTACTAGTCCAACCACTAGGCTACCTGCCGCTCCGAATGAGACAAGGGACACTTCAGATAAACATTTCTTTGACCTGCTTATTATTACGAATGGTCAATTTGACAAACAGGCCTATTTCCTGGAATAATCTCCATTGATCATTTGGCCAGTCTGGTACATAAACAACTTTTACTGATAACTATGCAAAACTGGAAGTTAGACATTATCTGCAGTTGTCAAGTTACATTATCAACAAGCCCCTACACTAGCTTGAGGTCACATTATCCCACTTCATAAAAACATGAAACATTTGTTTTCTCTGGTATTAGAAATGTCCCTTTGCCTAAAGTGTGAGAAGTTAGTCTGGCAGTCCATGTTTGTCCTAGAAAGGCAAGTCTATCCAGCTGCTTCCAGACACTATAAAAATCAGCTCTTGCTGTGACCATACAAGGAGGGTTCTCCCTCATTCTCTCCCTGCCAACCTGAGGCTACCGGTAGTGACAACGAGGAGACATGGCATGCCTCACAACTTCCTCCCAAACCACACAGAGAACAACATGTAGCCTCAAGTGGATGGTGATTTTCTATCTAGTCAAGGGGGATTTTCTGGCTTTTGTTATGGCCGGGGCAATTCCACGGTAACAGAATTACGTGGAGACGCCGATGTCTTCCCTTTAAAATGTATGCCAAACTAAAACCAAAGTTCAACAACCAATACAACCCTATGCACAATGACTATTTTGAACAATTGACAAAGTAAATGAAAACGTTGAAAATAATGTTTTAAATGCCGGGAAAAAAATAAAACATATTTTGCAAAACTAACAGAATTACAGTAAAATCTCCCTCAGTTTTATTCTGGTACCAAACTTTGTACCTGCACAGTTCTTCCAGTAAATGTTTTTTTTTTTTTTTAAGTTTGTGGAAATTGTTAAAAGTAGCCGAAGAACAACATCCCAACCGTGAAGCACGGGGGTGGCAGCATCATGTTGTGGGTGTGCTTTGCTGCAGGAGGGACTGGTGCACTTCACAAAATAGATGGCATCCTGAGGTAGGAAAATTATGTGGATATATTGAAGCAACATCTCAAGACATCAGTCAGGACATTAAAGCTTGGTTGCAAATGGGTCTTCCAAATGGACAATGACCCCAAACATACTTCCAAAGTTGTGGCAAAATGGCTTAAGGACAACAAAGTCAAGGTATTGGAGTGGCCATCACAAAGCCCTGACCTCAATCCTATAGAAAATGTGTGGGCAGAACTGAAAAAGCGTGCGAGCAAGGAGGCCTACAACCTAACTCCGTTACACCAGCTCTGTCAGGAGGAATGGGCCAAAATTCACCCAACTTATTGTGGGAAGCTTGTGGAAGGCTACCCGAAACGTTTGATCCAAGTTAAACAATTTAAAGGCAATGCTACCAAATGCTAATTGAGTGTATGTAAACCTTGACCCACTGGGAATCTGATGAAAGAAATGAAAGCTAAAATAAATAACTACTATTATTCTGACATTTCACATTCATAAAATAAAAGTGGTGATCCTAACTGACCTAAGACATGGAATTTTCACTCTGATTAATTGTCAGGAATTGTGAAAAACTGAGTTTAAATGTATTTGGCTAAGGTGTATGTATACTTATGACTTCAACTGAGATATACACACACACACACTACCCTAAAAAGGCGTCAGCATGCTTCAGCTCGCCTGGCGCCTAGTCGAACTTTAACGAGCGTGTTTGCATACTCACTTAAAAAGACCTTCACTTGAAAAATGAGAAGACACGCAGCAATAGTACTGTTTGTCCATTTTGAGACACCATAGCAACTATATACTTCCTCAAAAGAGTCAGAATTTGATTGGACGTTTTTGCCAAAAAGATTTGTCGCACAATTTTACATTAAGATGTTTGGTGCAGCACTCGTTGAATGACAAATACTTTACTGAAGAATCTCCAATATTGACCAATCACCGACGAAGAGGTATAGACTTTGGTGCCGAACTTTAGCTTTATTTTGGCACTTACCTGTATATATGAATGTGTTGTAACAGTGTTCTCCTGAGGTCCAGGACCAGTTAGGTACACCCTATATATTGTGGCCTGGGGTAATGTGTGAATGAAAAACCAAATCTGTCTGAGAGGGACTGGTTGTAGCCTACATAGTAAAAACTAAATAAACAAGCAAGAGAAAAAAAGAAAAGGAAGCCCCCCCCATTCACGTCACCGGGCTGTAGATGAGTGGTTTGAGAGCTTAAAGTTCCTCGGTGTCCACATGACTAAGGATCGCATACAACACAGTCGTGAAGAGGGCATGACAACACCTCTTCCCCCAAGGAGGCTGAAAATGTTGGCATTGGTCTCCAAAAAAAGTTCTACAGCTGCACCATTGAGAGCATCTTGACTTGCTGCATCACCGCTTGGCATGGCAACCGCTTGGCATCCGACCCCAAGGCGCTACAGAGAGTAGAGGGTTCACCCTCTGAATGGCACATACACAATCCATGTCTCAAGCAAAAGGCTTAAAAATCATTATTTAACCCGTCTCCTCCCCTTCATCTACACTGATTGAAGTGGATTTAACAGGCAATATCAATAAGGGATCATAGCTTTCATCTGGTCAGTCTCCAGGAAAGAGCAGGTGTTCCCAATGTTTTGTACACTCAATGTGTGTACATAGTGCATTCGGAAAGTATTCAGACCCCTTGACTTTGTCCACATTACAGCCTTATTCTAAAATGGATTACATTTTTTTTTTTTATCCTCAATCTACACACAATACCCCATTATTAAAGCAAAAACAGGTTTAGATTTTTTTTGCAATTTTATAAAAAATAAAAACATAAATAGTCATTTACATAGGTATTTAGAGCCTTTGCTATGAGACTCGAAATTGAGCTCAGGTGCATCCTGTTTCCATTGATTGGAGTTGACTGGAGTCCACCTGTGGTAAATTCAATTGATCGGACATGATTTGGAAAGGCACACCTGTCTATATAAGGTCCCACAGCTGACAGTGCATGTCAAAAACCAAGCCATGAGGTCGAAGGAATTGTCCGTAGAGCTCTGAGACAAGCTTGCGTCGAGGTACTGATCTGGATTGGGTTGAGGTGCAGATCTTGGTCAGGGAGGTGACCAAGTACCAGATGGTCACTCTGACAGGTCCAGAGTTCCTCTGTGGAGATGGAAGAACCTTCCATAAGGACAACCATCTCAGCAGTACTCTGCCAATCAGGCATTTATGGTAGAGTGGCCAGACAGAAGCCACTACTCAGTAAAAGGCACATAACATCCTTCACATAACAACTCTTTGGCCTGAATGCCAAGCATCATGTCTGGAGGAAACCTGGCACAATCACTACGGTGAAGGATGTTGGTGGCAGCATCATGCTGTGGGGATGTTTCAGTGGGAGGGACTGGGAGACTGGTTAGGATCTAGGGAAAGATGAATGGAGCAAAGTACAGAGATCCTTGATGAAAACCTGCTCCAGCGCGCTCAGGACCTCAGACTGGGGTGACGGGGTACCGTCCAATAGGACAACGACCCTAAGCACACAGCCAAGATAACACAGGAGTGGCTTCGGGATAAGTCTCCGAATGTCCTAGAGTGGCCTAGCCAGAGCCCAGACTTGACCCTGATCACAAAAAAGCTGTGCAGCGATGTTCCCCGTCCAACCTGAAGATCTGCAGAGAATAATGGGAGAAACTCCAAATACAGGTGTGCCAAACTTGTAGCGTCATACCCAAGAAGACTCGAGGCTGTAATCGCTGCAAAAGGTGTTGTGTAGACTAAGGGTTTATTTATTGAATCAATTTTAGAATAAGGCTAACGTAACAAAATGTTGGAAAAAATCAAGGGGTCTTAATACTTTCCGAATGCACTGTATCTACCTCAATTACCTCAAACATTGAATCGGTACTTTATATAGCCAAGTTATCTTTACTCATTGTGTATTTATTTTCTCTCTTTGTATTATTGGGACTGGCCAGTAAGTAAGCATTTCACTGTTCGTCTACACCTGTTGTTTACAAAGCATGTTACAAATAACATTTTATTTTCAGTCCTAAACAATTGCCAATACTCTCCATCTGTCTAATATTTTCTTAATGTGTCCATAAATGGGTATGGCTGCCCCCTCTCATTACAACTCTGAAACTACTACAGGCAACTCGGACTTCCAGGACCCCTCAAAGGGGAGCAGAACAAGGCTGATACTGAGATGGCAATGATGGCAGATAACCCAGTAAGCAGTAAAAAAAAATATTGGCTTGAAGCAGTTCATTATTTTCTTGGCTTGAAGCTAAGCGAATAGCTGTTAACGCATTGGTCATTACAATAAAAGGTTGTGTCCCTGTTTTTTATTTTTATTGTTTGACAATATGCAACAGTAAGGTTACAAACTAGCTAGCAAATGTGCACTGTCTGGCCTGTTAGCTAGCTATCAAGCAAGCTAAACAACCTGGAAGGTTACATCACTTTACAGAATAGTTGTCAATGTAATTTATGTATTTTTTGCCAAATTAGTTTGTTACTCACCCAAAACATCGGCAGATCTATGTCGGGCAATAAAGCAAGCGTCGTCGCCATAGCACATCCCTTTCTTCAAGATACCTTTTCGAAAATCCTTCCCAAACCCGCATCTTGCCGTTACCAGGCTGTAGTCACCGCTATCCGTTTGAGAGAGTCCGCCAATAACAGCTCTGGCAACAAGTCTACCGTACGAAAGTACGGAGAACATCACATACACACCAGCTCCTACTAAAGCGCCAAGCTAGCTAGTTTAGCGCCGATGTAACCACACAATATTGTCTTGCTAGCGTTCTACTGTGATGCTTGGACTAGTCAGCTAGATAACCTGACAATAACATTAGCCACACACAGACAAAGCCGCGCGCAAGCTGATGTGATAACGCCCCCAGACGAGACGTGTATTCTTTAGTCTGAAGAGTTCTTGCAAATTTAGTGACGCCTGTGCCGTAATTCAACGGAGATCACACATCCAGATCCCAACAGACGTTCCAAGTTTGTCATAGCCATCGTGCCTGTAGAACAGCCCACATTATACACATCTGCGACTGGGGGAGCGAGCCAGAGTTATCTACTCTGTTGTGGTCTTGTGACTGCTGACGTCCATCTCATTACTTCTTCTTTGAGGAGGTTTCACGGCGGCTGGCATCCAATATATTGCATTACCACCACCTACTATATACTTTGCTTGACAAATAAATAAACACATGCCATAACACTACACTAACAAAAAAGGTTATAATAATACCACCCTACTCCACTATTTTAATATATTTAGTCCTACCTCATGCCAAGTGAATTAGGGGTCTAAGGCACTGCATCTCAGTGCAAAAGGAGACAGGACAGTCCCTAATTAGAATCCAGGCCTAATCACATTCGGCCGTGATTGGGAATCCCATAGGGCGGCGCACAATTGGTCCAGCGGCGTCCGGGTTTGGCCGGGTTAGGACGCAATTGTAAATAAGATTGTGTTCTTAACTGACTCGCCTTGTTAAAGGTTAAATAAAAAATATAATGCCAACAACCTGAAGGACGGGACATCACTTAATTAACACACCCTGTAACTCCTCGGATGTCAAGTCTCTCACACTCAAATACCTCTCTGCAGCTACCACAACAACCTCAATTTTCTGCGACTTACCTACTTATCACACCTAGGAACCTCCCTCCTACACACAGCTGCCACATGCCCATAAGCTTTTTATTTGTAATTTTTATTTATTTAACCAGGTAGGCTAGTTGAGAAAAAGTTCTCATTTACAACTGCGACCTGGCCAAGATAAAGCATAGCAGTGTGAACAGACAACAACAGAGTTACACATGGAGTAAACAATAAACAAGTCAATAACACAGTAGAAAAAAAGAAAAAAAGAGTCTATATACAGTGCCTTGCGAAAGTATTCGGCCCCCTTGAACTTTGCGACCTTTTGCCACATTTCAGGCTTCAAACATAAAGATATAAAACTGTATTTTTTTGTGAAGAATCAACAACAAGTGGGACACAATCATGAAGTGGAACGACATTTATTGGATATTTCAAACTTTTTTAACAAATCAAAAACTGAAAAATTGGGCGTGCAAAATTATTCAGCCCCCTTAAGTTAATACTTTGTAGCGCCACCTTTTGCTGCGATTACAGCTGTAAGTCGCTTGGGGTATGTCTCTATCAGTTTTGCACATCGAGAGACTGACATTTTTTCCCATTCCTCCTTGCAAAACAGCTCGAGCTCAGTGAGGTTGGATGGAGAGCATTTGTGAACAGCAGTTTTCAGTTCTCTCCACAGATTCTCGATTGGATTCAGGTCTGTACTTTGACTTGGCCATTCTAACACCTGGATATGTTTATTTTTGAACCATTCCATTGTAGATTTTGCTTTATGTTTTGGATCATTGTCTTGTTGGAAGACAGATCTCCGTCCCAGTCTCAGGTCTTTTGCAGACTCCATCAGGTTTTCTTCCAGAATGGTCCTGTATTTGGCTCCATCCATCTTCCCATCAATTTTAACCATCTTCCCTGTCCCTGCTGAAGAAAAGCAGGCCCAAACCATGATGCTGCCACCACCATGTTTGACAGTGGGGATGGTGTGTTCAGGGTGATGAGCTGTGTTGCTTTTACGCCAAACATAACGTTTTGCATTGTTGCCAAAAAGTTCAATTTTGGTTTCATCTGACCAGAGCACCTTCTTCCACATGTTTGGTGTGTCTCCCAGGTGGCTTGTGGCAAACTTTAAACGACACTTTTTATGGATATCTTTAAGAAATGGCTTTCTTCTTGCCACTCTTCCATAAAGGCCAGATTTGTGCAATATACGACTGATTGTTGTCCTATGGACAGAGTCTCCCACCTCAGCTGTAGATCTCTGCAGTTCATCCAGAGTGATCATGGGTCTCTTGGCTGCATCTCTGATCAGTCTTCTCCTTGTATGAGCTGAAAGTTTAGAGGGACGGCCAGGTCTTGGTAGATTTGCAGTGGTCTGATACTCCTTCCATTTCAATATTATCGCTTGCACAGTGCTCCTTGGGATGTTTAAAGCTTGGGAAATCTTTTTGTATCCAAATCCGGCTTTAAACTTCTTCACAACAGTATCTCGGACCTGCCTGGTGTGTTCCTTGTTCTTCATGATGCTCTCTGCACTTTTAACGGACCTCTGAGACTATCACAGTGCAGTTACACACAGGTGGATTGTATTTATCATCATTAGTCATTTAGGTCAACATTGGATCATTCAGAGATCCTCACTGAACTTCTGGAGAGAGTTTGCTGCACTGAAAGTAAAGAGGCTGAATAATTTTGCACGCCCAATTTTTCAGTTTTTGATTTGTTAAAAAAGTTTGAAATATCCAATAAATGTCGTTCCACTTCATGATTGTGTCCCACTTGTTGTTGATTCTTCACAAAAAAATACAGTTTTATATCTTTATGTTTGAAGCCTGAAATGTGGCAAAAGGCCGCAAAGTTCAAGGGGGCCGAATACTTTCGCAAGGCACTGTACATTGTGTGCAAAAGGCATGAGGAGGTAGGCGAATAATTAACATTTTGCAGATTAACACTGGAGTGATAAATGATCAGATGGTCATGTGCAGGTAGAGATACTGGTGTGCAAAAGAGCAGAAGAGTAAATAAATAAAAACAGTATGGGGTTGAGGTAGGTAAATTGGGTGGGCTATTTACCGATGGACTATGTACAGCTGCAGCGATCGGTTAGCTGCTCAGATAGCAGATGTTTAAAGTTGGTGAGGGAGATAAAAGTCTCCAACTTCAGCGATTTTTGCAATTCGTTCCAGTCACAGGCAGCAGAGAACTGGAAGGAAAGGCGGCCAAATGGAGGTGTTGGCTTTAGGGATGATCAGTGAGATACACCTGCTGGAGCGCGTGCTACGGGTGAGTGTTGCCATCGTGACCAGTGAACTGAGATAAGGCGGAGCTTTACCTAGCATGGACTTGTAGATGACCTGGAGCCAGTGGGTCTGGCGATGAATATGTAGCGAGGGCCAGCCGACTAGAGCATACAGGTCGCAGTGGTGGGTGGTATAAGATGCTTTAGTAACAAAACGGATGGCACTGTGATAAACTGCATCCAGTTTGCTGAGTAGAGTATTGGAAGCTATTTTGTAGATAACATCGCCGAAGTCGAGGATCGGTAGGATAGTCAGTTTTACTAGGGTAAGTTTGGCGGCGTGAGTGAAGGAGGCTTTGTTGCGGAATAGAAAGCCGACTCTAGATTTGATTTTAGATTGGAGATGTTTGATATGAGTATGGAAGGAGAGTTTACAGTCTAGCCAGCCACCTAGGTACTTATAGATGTCCACATATTCTAGGTCGGAACCTTCCAGGGTGGTGATGCTAGTCGGGCATGCGGGTGCAGGCAGCGAATGGTTGAAAAGCATGCATTTGGTTTTACTAGCGTTTAAGAGCAGTTGGAGGCCACGGAGGGAGTGTTGTATGGCATTGAAGCTCGTTTGGAGGTTAGATAGCACAGTGTCCAAGGAAGGGCCAGAAGTATACAGAATGGTGTCGTCTGCGTAGAGGTGGATCGGGGAATCGCCCGCAGCAAGAGCAACATCATTGATATATACAGAGAAAAAAGTCAGCCCGAGAATTGAACCCTGTGGCACCCCCATAGAGACTGCCAGAGGACCGGACAAGATGCCCTCCGATTTGACACACTGAACTCTGTCTGCAAAGTAGTTGGTGAACCAGGGAAGGCAGTAATTAGAAAAACCGATACCGATAAGAATATGGTGATTGACAGAGTCGAAAGCCTTGGCCAGGTCGATGAAGACGGCTGCACAGTGCTGTCTTTTATCGATGGCGGTTATGATATCGTTCAGTACCTTGAGCGTGGCTGAGGTGCACCTGTGACCGGCTTGGAAACCAGATTGCACAGCGGAGAAGGTACGGTGGGATTTGAGATGGTCAGTGATCTGTTTGTTGACTTGGCTTTCGAAGACCTTAGATAGGCAGGGCAGGATGGATATAGGTCTGTAACAGTTTGGGTCCAGGGTGTCTCCCCCTTTGAAGAGGGGGATGACTGCGGCAGCTTTCCAATCCTTGGGGATCTCAGACGATATGAAAGAGAGGTTGAACAGGCTGGTAATAGGGGTTGCGACAATGGCGGCGGATAGTTTCAGAAATAGAGGGTCCAGATTGTCAAGCCCAGCTGATTTGTACGGGTCCAGGTTTTGCAGCTCTTTCAGAACATCTGCTATCTGGATTTGGGTAAAGGAGAACCGTGGAGGCTTGGGCGAGTAGCTGCAGGGGGGGTGTGTGGGGGGGGGGGGGGGGGGGGGGTGCTGTTGGCCGAGTTTGGAGTAGCCAGGAGGAAGGCATGGCCAGCCTTTGAGAAATGCTTGTTGAAGTTTTTGATTATCATGGATTTATCGGTGGTGACCGTGTTACCTAGCCTCAGTGCAGTGGGCATCTGGTTGGAGGTGCTCTTGTTCTCCATGGACTTTACAGTGTCCCAGAACTTTTTGGAGTTAGAGCTACAGGATGCAAATTTCTGCTTGAAAAACCTGGCTTTTGCTTTCCTGACTGACTGCGTGTATTGGTTCCTGACTTCCCTGAACAGTTGCATATCGCGGGGACTATTCGATGCTATTGCAGTCCGCCACAGGATGTTTTTGTGCTGGTCGAGGGCAGTCAGGTCTGGAGTGAACCAAGGGCTATATCTGTTCTTAGTTCTGCATTTTTTGAACGGAGCATGCTTATCTAAGATGGTGAGGAAGTTACTTTTAAGAATGACCAGGCATCCTCAACTGACGGGATGAGGTCAATATCCTTCCAGGATACCGGGGCCAGGTCGATTAGAAAGGCCTGCTCGCAGAAGGGAGCGTTTGGCAGTGATGAGGGGTGGTCGTTTGACTGCGGACCCGTAGCGGATACAGGCAATGAGGCAGTGATCGCTGAGATCCTGGTTGAAGACAGCGGAGGTGTATTTGGAGGGCCAGTTGGTCAGGATAACATCTATGAGGGTGCCCTTGTTTACAGATTTAGGGTTGTACCTGGTGGGTTCCTTGATGATTTGTGTGAGATTGAGGGCATCTAGCTTAGATTGTAGGATTGCCGGGATGTTAAGCATATCCCAGTTTAGGTCACCTAACAGAACAAACTCTGAAGCCAGATGGGGGGCAATCAATTCACAAATGGTGTCCAGGGCACAACTGTGAGCTGAGGGGGGGGACGGTAGCAGGCGGCAACAGTGAGACTTATTTCTGGAGAGAGTAATTTTTAAAATGAGTAGTACGAACTGTTTGGGTATGGACCTAGAAAGTACGCCTTCTCCCTATGACCAGCAATCAAACAATTATCAAAGGACCACTTCTGGTTACCCTCACCGATTCCACAGCACCCGACTATGTTTTTACCCACCCTGAACCCACAAATGGATCATCCAAAAAGCAAGGGTCCACTTTCTCCAAAAACTTCACTCCTACTATCACATACTCAGCTTTATCCTGACCCTCGGTGTAAGCCTCTGGCTCCGAGAACTTCACACCTACCACCTCCAATACTTCGCCCTCATTCACTTCCATGTATCCTCCTGTCTTCCTAGCACTCTGCTTACAATTGCTACCATTTTCTTTAACAAACCATCTCCCTTTTTTCTGCTATTTTTAACCGACTCAAGCTCACAAACGTCTCCTTGTGATAATACTACACGTCCCATGACATAAATATTTTATTGCTTTCTCAAGGAACGCCATTTACCCGGCTGTCACAATCTCCGTACAATCAGCACAAACCCCTCGGGATGTAGCGCTAAACAGTGCATCCCACTTATAATGCAGCTGCTGATGTTATTCTTTATCAAACGCTGTCGTGACACTTTTCAATTTCAAACATGCGCGCTCCCCGGCTTCCCTCTCCGACGTGCACCTTCAACTCCATCTCATTACGCAATTTGAGTTTCCTTATAATTTAATCGATTCTGACACTTAATCATCCATTACTTTTCAGGTTTTCAATACATTTAAAATTGTTTAAATACGTTTTAAAATAATTAATTTCATATTTATGAAACTTTGATGACAGAAAAGCATGATGACTTTGCCGAGCGAGGGTTAGAGTCAGCTGGACGAAGAGTCTGCTGGATTTTTGGCACCTCCTTGTGGCAGTAATGGAAAATGTCTACTTCGAGGCCCACCAGACTTTCAAATTGGGGACCCCTTTTCACATCGTCTGTCTGCTAATGCTACCCAGTCAGTTCTGTCAAGAGTGGTTTAAAGTGGCAATATTTCAATAATAAAGTCAACTTTTTGTGTGAATAAAGTCAGTTATATTAAGACTAATGTAAGGGATTTGGTTACCTTCAATAAAATGTTATGAAAATGGTGGGTAAACTGCGTTTAGTTGCGTTTACCCTCCACTAGGCCTACACCACTGCCGGTAGCCTACCCTCTCTGCAGAGGCACCCATGAACACACGCAGAACAGGTAGCCTTCTTTCAATATAATACACGAGTTGAATCAAACCATGTTTCCACCTTAGTTTATGAGTTGTCCATAATTCATGAGTTGAATGCTTGGAGTCTTCACAGATCCTGTAACATAAAACACCAAATTTCTTTCCTTACATTAATGGCATGACCGTGTTATTTTTAAATTATTTAAATTATTAATAATTCTCAATTATTTAACAATTGAATTAGAACATTGAACTTAAACCCTGTATGATTCCTGGATCTAAGTGTAACTATGGAAATAATACAGATACATAAATGGTCTACTTCTTCTGGCCACAGATGGCACAGACAACACCAATACCTGCACGCAGTAGAAAAACAAAGCAATGAGTCTCTAAACAGCTGACTGACAAAAGCAAACAATGATAAATCAATGGATAAATCAAATGCATTGCAATAAAGGCTATTTTTATCAACGGCGCATGGCAAACAAATGGTGAAAATGTTGACTGAACAAAAATCTAAATGCAACATGTAAAGTGTTGGTCCCATGTTTCATAAGCTGAAATAAAAGATCCCAGGAATGTTCCATACGTACAAAAATGTTATTTCTCTTAAATGTTGTGCACAAATTTGTTTACATCCCTGTTAGTGAGCATTTCTCCTTTGGCAAGATAATCCAGTCAACTGACAGGTGTGGCATATATAGAAGCTGATTAAACAGCACGATCATTACACAGGTGCACCTTGTGCTGGGGACAATCAAAGGCCACTATAAAATGTGCAGTTTTGTCACACAACACAGTGCTACAGATGTCTCAAGTTTTGAGGGAGCGTGCAATCAGCATGCTGACTGCAGGAATGTCCACCAGAGCTGTTGCCAGAGAATTGAATGTCGTTTTAGAGAATTTTTCAGTACGTCCAACCGGGCCTGACAACCGCAGACCACGTGTAACCACGCCCATCCAAGACCTTCACATCCATGATAATGCATGGTCCTATGTTGCAAGGATCTGTACACAATTCCTGGAACCTGAAAATGGCCTGCACAATCACCAGACATGTCACCCACTGAGCATGTTGGGATGCTCTGGATCAATGTGTACGACTGCGTGTCCCAGTTCCTGCCAATATCCAGCAACTTCGCACAGCCAAGGTATCTGTGACCAACAGATGCATATCTGTGTTCCCAGTCATGTGAAATCCAGATTTGGGCCTAATTTCCAGCTTCCAAGAATTGTGTACATATCCTGACGGTGCCGGAGAAGATGGCTGATATTTTACGTGCTCCTAACCAATTGTGTTTTTATGGTTGTTTTTTTGCGTTATTTTTAACTTATTTTGCACATAATGTTGCTGCTACTGTCTCTTATGACCGAAAATAACTTCTGGACATGAGAACAGCGATTACTCACCACGAAATGGCAGAAGCTTTTTCCTTTAATGAGCCTGACGAGCCCAAATTGAACGACATACTGCTTTCCCGGGAACGGGCCCAAATCCCTGTCATTTGCGTGAAGCGACAACAGAGAAAGAGGACAGAGGTCGGGCTGCCTTCTGAGAATTCGTAGGCGATCTAATAAAATCCCCCCTGTCTTCCGTTCTACTAGCTAACCATTGGAAAATAAAATTAAGATTAACCTACCAATGGGACATTATAAACTGTAATATCTTATGCTTCACGGAGTTGTGGCAAACCATTACAGACTACAAAGGGAAACACAGCCGAGAGCTGCCCAGTGACACAAGCCTACCAGACGAGCAAAACTACTTCTATGCTCGCTTCGAGGCAAATAACACTGAAACATTCATGAGAGCACCAGCTGTTCCGGACGACTGTGTGATCACGGTCTCCGCAGCCGCTGTGAATAAGACCTTTAAACAAGTCAACATTCACAAGGCCGCAGGGCAGACAGATTACCAGGACGTGTACTGCGAGCATGCGCTGACCAACTGGCAAGTGTCTTCGCTGACATTTTCAACCTCTCCCTGTCCGAGTCTGTAATACCAACATGTTTTAAGCAGACCACCATAGTCCTTGTGCCCAAGAACACTAAGGTAATCTGCCTAAATCACTACCTACCCGTAGCACTCACGTCTGTAGCCATGAAGTGCTTTGAAAGGCTGGTCATGGCTCACAGCAACACCATTATCCAAGAAACCCTAGACCCACTCAAATTTGCATACTGCCCTAACAGATCCACAGATGATGCAATCTCTATTGCACTCCACACTGCCCTTTCTCACCTGGACAAAAGGAACACCTATGCGAGAATGCTATTCATTGACTACAGCTCAGCATTCAACACCACAGTGCCCTCAAAGTTCATCAATAAGCCTGGGACTAGACAAGGACCCTGGGACTAGACACCTCCCTCTGCACTTGGATCCTGGACTTCCTGATGGGCCACCCCCAGGTGGTAATGATACGTAACAACATATCCGCCACACTGATCCTCAACACAGGGGCCCCTCAGGGGTGCGTGCTCAATCCCCTCCTGTACTCCCTGTTCACTCATGACTGCACGGCCAGGCACGACTACAACACCATCATTAAGTTTGCGGAGATTATTTCTTATACATATTTTTTAAACTGAATTGTTGGTTAGGGGCTTGTAAATAAGCAATTCACTGTAAGGTCTACCTACACCTGTTGTGTTTGGCGCATGTGACTAATACAATTAAAGTTGGTTAATTTATTTTCATTGAATAATTTCCTTATATGAACTTTAACTCAGTAAAATCTTTGAAATTGTTACGTTTATATTTTCGTTCAGTGTTCAAATAAAATCTATGCTTTTAAAGAAGCTCAGCTGAGACCAAATTCAGCACTACTGAGTGGACAGCGCAGTGGACAGGGAGACGGTATGTGCAGCCACGTAGAAATAAATGTTTCATTTGGAAGCTTTAATTTTCATATTGATCAAATGTAAAACATATTTACCAATGCATTTTAAACAAATTGAATGGATAAATTTGCATTATTTAGCGCCCCCCCAAAGTTTGACTTTTGTTGCATTTAGGGGAGCTAATGTCTAATTTAATTTTTTATTTAACTTGGCAAGTCAGTTAAGAACAAATTCTTATTTACAATGACGGCCTAAGAGCAGTGGGTTAACTGCCTTGTCAAGGGGCAGAACGACAGATTTTTACCATGTCAGCTCGGGGATTCGATCTAACAACCTTTCAGTTCCTGGCCCAACGCTCTATCCACTAGGCTACCTGCCACTCATTCAGGGAAGCTGATCCCCCACTGGCTCCACTGTAATTCACACCCTGCTTTAGCTTTCATATCAGCAATAAATAATAAAAGGTTAAATTACTACAAACCTTTATAGGGTTAGGGCTCCCACATGGCCATAGTTCCATGTTAGCTATCTGCATCTCTGAACACCTGTGTGTAAACAAAGACTGACACCACAGACGTGTTGTCACCGAAAAATACAGTCAGCTCCAACTGTTAAAAAAAGTGTACAGTAAGTGTATATTTTGCATTTGGAAATTATTTTGATGTGATATGACAACGAGTTTGTTTCTAGAACCATACAGCAACTGAGAATCGATTTCACGGTTAGATGGAGTATTTGGCTGCCAGAGCCAATTAGTCTCTGAACATGTTAAGGTCCTTGTACTATAAGGATTGATGTTAGGCTCCTTTAGTCCATAAGTGTCTTTCACATCACACATAGTAGCTAGTTATGCAATAAGGCACTAGGGGGTGTGGTATAAGGTCAATATACCACGGCTACGGGCTGTTCTGATGCACAACACGGAGTGCCTGAATACAGCCCTTAGCCGTGGTATATTGGCCATATACCACAAACCCCCGATGTGCCTTATTGCTAATATAAATTGGTTACCAACATAATTAGAGCAGTAACAAGAAATGTTTTGTCATACCCAGTTAATCAGCATTCAGGACTCAAACCACTGGTTATAATACAGAATTAATTCAAGGTTGAGCTTACCTTGTAATCCTCAAATAATTGATGAAGGAGCATGATGCTAATACAATTCAAATGCCAATTTCCCCCTAAAAGTTTATTAGAAAGATTTAGTCAACATTACAAGAATGCTTTATTTCTTCATTTAATTCAGCACAATACTTGTTTTAAAAATGGTGAAGATGCAGGAGCAGAGTGAAGATTCAATGTTCTATGATAAAGAAAGTTATACAGAAATAAACAACTAAGTGTCTTGTGATATTTCCATAGTTGTTTTAAGAACCATTAATTGCATTATTGACATTGACAGTGAGAAACAGGTGGTGACAGAAGTTGATGAAACATGAAATGAAAAAATTGTGAAACAACTCTGCACAGCTTCAAACAAGGCATTTCTGTGCATTATCAGCCATATTGTTACATTGTTCCTGGTTGAACAGTCATATGTGGCAAAGACTAGTTGCAATGGAGTGCAAAACACCTGAGGTTTTCATGGTGACATATCCATTTACCCTTGTGGACAAAACAACAAAACATTTTGCTTTCATCAGGTCGGAGTGGATATCTTTTCAGTATTGGCAGCACAAAGGGCAACCAACCCTTCAGACGCGAAAGACAAAAGCAGAATAGAGAGCAGGACATAAGTCCACTCATGCCACCTTATTTCTTGCCTTGCTTGGTGACCATGTTCCGTGGGGGTGTGACTGGACGGCTGCCATTTGGCTTCTTCTTCTCAGCGGGCTTCAAAATCTACAAGTGGAATGGACACAAGTAATCCAACCTAAGATGATGTTTTGCCCACTGCAATAGCCTTTACATCGTACAGTTCGACATAATGACGAGATTGGTTATAGCGTTAAGATCTCCATACACTAGTACTAATACAATCATTGACACATTTACATTCCCGCGATAAGACAGAGTACATTCATGATGAAATACTCACCTGAAAAGAGCACATGAGGGTCTCATCCACACTCATCATAGCACCAGCATTGTCAAACTCCCCGCAGTAGTTGGGTGCTGAGAATAAAGTCACAAGCTGTCGCTTGGCGAAGAACTCATAGCCGTCCTCAACAACCTGCCGAAAAAACAACATTGATTATAATTGGGTTAAAAATAAAAACAATGCATTCAACTCCAGACAGTACAGTGAAAGTATGCAGACATACCTGATGGGCGCGACAGATCAGATCCAAATCATGTTTGTGCAGGAACTTTGCCACAACCTCTGAGCCAAAAGTAAATGAGACTCCTCTGTCATTCTCTCCCCAGCCGAGGACATCCTTGTCTGGATCTGACCAGAGCAGGTCACACAGGAGGCCCTGGTCGGGGACGTCGGTGGGCCGCATGACGCGTCTGATCTGCTCCATGGACTGGAGGTCTGGTGACAACCCTGAGAGACACAGATGGAGATGAACAGCAAGAATAAGGTTAATTGCAGTAAGAACTTGTTGGTAAATGAGAAGACAATTGAAATAAAATAAAATAGTATTTCTTAATATCACAGCAATGTCTTAGTGTGTCCTAAAACAGGACCACTTCTCTTCATGTTTAAGGATTACTAAAATGCAACCTACCTCCATGGCAACAGAAGATCTTCTCATCAACAATGGCAGCAATAGGGAGGCAGTTAAAGCAATCTGTAAATGTTTTCCAGAGCTTGATGTTGTACCTTCTTTTACCTAGAATAATAAAATGTAATTTTAGGATGATAGTAAGCTAGGCAATGCTTATGACAGGAACCTATAACAAAATGCAATTTATGTAGATACAAAGACTATATTCTGTCAGAGAGTGCAGGGTTATGATTATTACAGCCACCACATATCACTCACACTCATCATAGAATCCATATATTCTGTTGATGGAGGCGCACTCATGGTTTCCCCTCAGCAGGAAGAAGTTCTCTGGGTATTTGATTTTGTAGGCCAGAAGCAAACAGATGGTCTCCAGAGACTGCTTCCCCCTGTCCACATAGTCTCCCAGAAATAGGTAGTTGCTCTCAGGAGGGAAGCCCCCATACTCAAACAGCCTCAATAGGTCGTAATATTGCCCATGGATGTCACCTGCAGAAGGCAAATGATTTCAACTTCAAGTTCTACACATCCCTCATTGGGATAGAAGACACTTCATGTAACAGTTATGTTCACCAAATATTGATGATTACTCACCACAGATCTTGAGGGGGGCTTCAAGTTCAAGGAGGATAGGTTGGCTGAGAAATATCTCCCTGGACTTGAGGCACAATCCTCGGATCTCGTTCTCCTGCAGCTGCACATTCTTACCAGGCTTTGCTCCCCTGACTTAAAATGAAACAATCCTGATGAATCTACAAGCAAAGATACAGTATCTACCTAGTTCGCCATCATACTCATTGCCATGTTGTCTGGATAAGGGTGTGAGTGGTGACCATCATTTCAGATTTCTCATGTTAATGACTTAATCGTTCACTGACTGACTGGGGCAGCTAGTAATTGACTGAGACAGTGCCCTGGATCATGTAGCTAAAGTAACGTTAGTTACATAGCTAGCTAACTACTTTGAATGAACATTTCTTAATGTGTCGACCGGGACAAATGTCAGGTTAACATTAGCTAGTTAGATATGGGCAACAACAGCCTTAACTAATGTTAGCTAGTTACTAGCTAACTTTAGCTTAGCTAGCTACCGATAGCCAGAGCCAACCTGCGTCAACAACTAACGCGTTATCTAGCTAAGGCTTGCCACCAGTCATCTAACGAAGTAAACATAATATTGCATAAATAACGTAAGATGAATGTACTCTTTCCTTACCTTCTAAAAGACGCTGGATGATACTGTCTATGTTGAGTTTGTCAACATCGGCCATGGCGACGTAGAAAAAATGGCTGAGTGAGCTGCAAATCTAGTGCTGGTTAGCTAACGTTAGCTAGTGGTGGCTACGATTGGCTAGCTTCACTAAATTGCTGGTTCCAAGAACGTGTAGAAATGACACCCTGTTATTTGGTTATCATACAAAGTTATATTATACCTAGCTAACTACTTCAACATCTTAGTGTTATACAAAACACCTAATATTAGCCGTCTACCGGGACAAAATAAACGTTAGCCTATCTATTAGCCGTTAACGATGCCCTCTGATCTAGCCACACCCACTTTCCTACTTCAGAGGAATCTGCCCGAACAACCTTCTGGGTGGATTTGATGGCCGCTGCCATCTACTGTGCTGGCCTAAGATAAACTACCCTCCTAGGTGTGCCACACCGTGACATCCGTGCATGGCTGCTGCCACAGTGCCAGCCTCCTCCCTAAATATTTCAGCCTCCGTAGAACTTGATTGTCAATGACAATATAATTACTGTGATTTTCCTCTTCCCCAGAAGAACTGATTATTTTACTAATAGCCAAGCTTAGATTTATGAGAGAGGAGCAGGCGTCTGGTAACAAAACAATTTCAGACACCTCATTACTTGTAATTGACCATTCGTGGTTTTTGTTGCAATATTTGTATTGATAAATCTAAGGTTTTCAAGTGCACATCCTTGTTCACAGGACAAAACATTTGTGGAATCTCTGAACAAGATTACAAATCCACACTTGTGAACCTAGACTCTTTAGATGATTTTAGAACGTGTACCAGCTGGGGCTGGTACAGTTCAATTCATCTGATAAATCACTTAGTTACAGTTGGATCTATATCCTGTATGAAAATGGATTATATGCGATTAACCTGAAAATCCTTTATTTACAAGATGATCATGCACATCTCCAGATAGCTTTGATGCGCAGCGGGGCGACGTGTAACAGAAGAGATGCAAGGACAGTTAGCAAGAGGTGGATTTATTCCGGGCCCTTCTCTTCCCCATGTGTGATGATGTAGATCAGATTCCTGTAGTCCAGGTGTCCAGCCACATCTGGAGGGAAGGCGGTTGTAACGGCCGTTGGTGGAAGAAGGTGAGGACCAAGGTGTCTGATTGAGAACCACACCCGGCCAAACAACACAGAAATCAAAAACATAGAAAATGAACATAGAATGCCCACCCTAGTCACACCCTGGCCTTACCAAAATAGAGAATAAAAACCTCTCTATGGCCAGGGCGTGACAGCGGTGAACATCTGTTCCATCTGAAGGAATAGATCACAAAGCCTGTTTGAGAATATTATGAAAGTGGTTTTGCTTAGTATGTAAAAAAAAAATATCAGTGATGATGGTTCTAAACTTTTCGCGGGAGAACCCATCTGCCTGGGTTGTTAACATCTCAAATCGAATGGTATTGGCCACAAACACGTGTTTAGCAGATGTTATTGTGGGTGTAACGAAATGCGTGTATTTCTAGCTCCAACAGTGCAGTAATATCTAACAATTAATATCTAACAATTTCACAGCAATATACACAAATCTAAAGTAAGGAATGGAATTAAGAATATAATATTTGAACAAGCAATGTCAGAGCGGCATAGACTAAGACACTGTTACACTGTTATTTTATTATTATTATATATGTATATTTTTTAACCTTTATTTAACCAGGTAGGCAAGTTGAGAACAAGTTCTCATTTACAATTGCGCCCTGGCCAAGATAAAGCAAAGCAGTTCGACACATACAAGAACACAGAGTTACACATGGAGTAAAACAAACATACAGTCAATAATACAGTAGAAAGATAAGTCTATATACAATGTGAGCAAATGAGGTGAGATAAGGGAGGTAAAGGCAAAAGGCCATGGTGAAGTAAATACAATATAGCAAGTAAAACACTGGAATGGTAGATTTGCAGTGGAAGAATGTGCAAAGTATAAATATAAATAATGGGGTGCAAAGGAGCAAAGTAAATAAATACAGTAGGGGAAGAGGTAGTTTTTTGGGCTAAATTATAGATGGGCTATGTACAGGTGCAGTAATATGTGAGCTGCTCTGACAGCTGGTGCTTAAAGCTAGTGAGGGAGATAAGTGTTTCCAGTTTCAGAGATGTTTGTAGTTCGTTCCAGTCATTGGTAGCAGAGAACTGGAAGGAGAGGCGGCCAAAGGAAGAATTGGTTTTGGGGGTGACCAGAGAGATATACCTTCTGGAGCGCGTGCTACAGGTGGGTGCTGCTATGGTGACCAGCGAGCTAAGGTAAGGGGGGACTTTACCTAGCAGGGTCTTGTAGATGACCTGGAGCCAGTGGATTTGGCAACGAGTATGAAGCGAGGGCCAGCCAACAAGAGTGTACAGGTCGCAGTGGTGGGTAGTATATGGGGCTTTGGTGACAAAACGGATGGCACTGTGATAGACTGCATCCAATTTATTGAGTAGGGTATTGGAGGCTATTTGATAAATGACATCGCCGAAGTCGAGGATCGGTAGGATGGTCAGTTTTACGAGGGTATGTTTGGCAGCATGAGTGAAGGATGCTTTGTTGCGAAATAGGAGGCCAATTCTAGGTTTAACTTTGGATTGGAGATGTTTGATGTGAGTCTGGAAGGAGAGTTTACAGTATAACCAGACACCTAGGTATTTGTAGTTGTCCACATATTCTAAGTCAGAACCGTCCAGAGTAGTGATGCTGGACGGGCGGGCAGGTGCAGGCAGCGATCGGTTGAAGAGCATGCATTTGGTTTTACTTGTATTTAAGAACAGTTGGAGGCCACGGAAGGAGAGGTGTATGGCATTGAGGCTCGCCTGGAGGGTTGTTAACACAGTGTCCTAAGAAGGGCCAGAAGTATACAGAACGGTGTCGTCTGCGTAGAGGTGGATCAGAGACTCACCAGCAGCAAGAGCGACATCATTGATGTATACAGAGAAGAGAGTCGGCCCAAGAATTGAACCCTGAGGCACCCCCATAGAGACTGCCAGAGGCCCGGACAACAAGCCCTCCGATTTGACACAGTGAACTCTATCAGAGAAGTAGTTGGTGAACCAGGCGAGGCAATCATTTGAGAAACTAAGGCTATTGAGTCTGCCGATGAGGATGTGGTGATTGACAGGTGATTGACGGAGAAGGTGCGGTGGGATTCGAAATGGTCGGTAATCTGCTTGTTGACTTGGCTTTCGAAGACCTTAGAAAGGCAGGGTAGGATAGATATACAGTGCCTTGCGAAAGTATTCGGCCCCCTTGAACTTTGCGACCTTTTGCCACATTTCAGGCTTCAAACATAAAGATATAAAACTGTATTTTTTTGTGAAGAATGAACAACAAGTGGGACACAATCATGAAGTGGAACGACATTTATTGGATATTTCAAACTTTTTTAACAAATCAAAAACTGAAAAATTGGGCGTGCAAAATTATTCAGCCCCCTTAAGGTAATACTTTGTAGCGCCACCTTTTGCTGCGATTGCAGCTGTAAGTCGCTTGGGATATGTCTCTATCAGTTTTGCACATCGAGAGACTGAAATTTTTCCCATTCCTCCTTGCAAAACAGCTCAAGCTCAGTGAGGTTGGATGGAGAGCATTTGTGAACAGCAGTTTTCAGTTCTTTCCACAGATTCTCGATTGGATTCAGGTCTGGACTTTGACTTGGCCATTCTAACACCTGGATATGTTTATTTTTGAAACATTCCATTGTAGATTTTGCCTTATGTTTTGGATCATTGTCTTGTTGGAAGACAAATCTCCGTCCCAGTCTCAGGTCTTTTGCAGACTCCATCAGGTTTTCTTCCAGAATGGTCCTGTATTTGGCTCCATCCATCTTCCCATCAATTTTAACCATCTTCCCTGTCCCTGCTGAAGAAAAGCAGGCCCAAACCATGATGCTGCCACCACCATGTTTGACAGTGGGGATGGTGTGTTCAGCTGTGTTGCTTTTAAGCCAAACATAACGTTTTGCATTGTTGCCAAAAAGTTCCATTTTGGTTTCATCTGACCAGAGCACCTTCTTCCACATGTTTGGTGTGTCTCCCAGGTGGCTTGTGGCAAACTTTAAACAACACTTTTTATGGATATCTTTAAGAAATGGCTTTCTTCTTGCCACTCTTCCATAAAGGCCAGATTTGTGCAATATACGACTGATTGTTGTCAAATGGACAGAGTCTCCCACTTCAGCTGTAGATCTCTGCAGTTCATCCAGAGTGATCATGGGCCTCTTGGCTGCATCTCTGATCAGTATTCTCCTTGTATGAGCTGAAAGTTTAGAGGGACGGCCAGGTCTTGGTAGATTTGCAGTGGTCTGATACTCCTTCCATTTCAATATTATCGCTTGCACAGTGCTCCTTGGGATGTTTAAAGCTTGGGAAATATTTTTGTATCCAAATCCAGCTTTAAACTTCTTCACAACAGTATCTCGGACCTGCCTGGTGTGTTCCTTGTTCTTCATGATGCTCGCTGCGCTTTTAACGGACCTCTGAGACTATCACAGTGCAGGTGCATTTATACGGAGACTTGATTACACACAGGTGGATTGTATTTATCATCATTAGTCATTTAGGTCAACATTGGATCATTCAGAGATCCTCACTGAACTTCTGGAGAGAGTTTGCTGCACTGGAAGTAAAGGGGCTGAATAATTTTGCACGCCCAATTTTTCAGTTTTTGATTTGTTAAAAAAGTTTGAAATATCCAATAAATGTCGTTCCACTTCATGATTGTGTCCCACTTGTTGTTGATTCTTCACAAAAAAAATACAGTTTTATATCTTTATGTTTGAAGCCTGAAATGTGGCACAAGGTCGCAAAGTTCAAGGGGGCCGAATACTTTCGCAAGGCACTGTAGGTCTGTAGCAGTTTGGGTCAAGAGTGTCCCCCCTTTTGAAGAGGGGTATGATCGCAGCTGCTTTCCAATCTTTGGGAATCTCAGACGACACGAAAGAGAGGTTGAACAGGCTAGTAATAGGGGTTGCAACAATTTCAGCATATAATTTTAGAAAGAGAGGGTCCAGATTGGCTAGCCCGGCTGATTTGTAGGGGTCCAGATTTTGCAGCTCTTTCAGAACATCAGCTGACTGGATTTGGGAGAAGGAGAAATGGGGAAGGCTTGGGCGAGTTGCTGTGGGGGGTACAGTGCTGTTGACCGGGGTAGGGGTAGCCAGGTGGAAAGCATGGCCAGCCGTAGAAAAATACTTATTGAAATTCTCAATTATAGTGGATTTATCGGTGGTGACAGAGTTTCCTATCCTCAGTGCAGTGGGCAGCTGGAAGGAGGTGTTCTTATTCTCCATGGACTTTACGGTGTCCCAGAACCTTTTTGAGTTTGTGTTGCAGGAAGCAAATTTCTGCTTGAAAAAGCTAGCCTTGGCTTTTCTAACTGCCTGTGTATATTGGTTTCTAACTTCCCTGAAAAGTTGCATATCACAGGGGCTGTTCGATGCTAATGCAGAACATCATAGGATGTTTTTGTGTTGGTTAAGGGCAGTCAGGTCTGGAGAGAACCAAGGGCTATATCGGTTCCTGGCATGCTTATTTAAGATGGTGAGGAAGGCATTTTTAAAAAGAGAAGAGTAGTAGTAGTTATTAGAAGTCTACATACAGTATGTACTGTATGTAGGATCTTAATTTGATTACTCTTTTGTTGCTGAGAATTTTCAGGAAATGCAGGAAATGCAGCAGGAAATGCAGCAGGATATGCAGCAGGATATGCAGCAGATTATGCAGCAGGATATGCATATGTTTAATGTATTTCAGGTTTAAAAAGGCTTATTAGAGTTTGTAATTTCCACTTGGACATTTTAGACTCCTTTTGTCCTAACAAAAAAATCTATCAACCCCTGCAAAAATGTCCATGAATTATTATCCAGTGTGTCAAGGGTGTCCAACCCCCCCGAATCTGAGATCTGATAGGTCGTCTCTGAATATAATTAATCATTTTGACCAAGACCAACACCTGACAGCAAGACTCACCAATCTCACCGGAGAAAGCATCAGAGCAAGCGAAACAGCGCACCTCTGTCTTGGTATGTGTAGCCCATGTACCTGATACTGTCTGGGCTACAGATACTAAGACAGAGGGGCGCTGTTTCCCTCGCTCAGATGCCTTCTCTGGTGAAATAAATTCAGCCACTTGCGAATTTAAGGAAAATTATGAAACACGGCTAGACACAAATGAGAAATCATTCAAGTTAGTTTAGCTACCATTTGAACAGGGAAATGTACCAAACCTAATCTGAAGCATTTAATACATTGAACCATCATATTTATATAGAAAATAAATCCACCTTGCATTGATTAAGGTTCAAAATGTTATGGCCCTCCTAAACTGGGTCTGTGCCCCACCTTGGCCACCCCATTCAAAATGTTCTGGACAGACCACTGTGTACTGCATGTGTCTATGGTTGTGTTACTGCAAAATCAATGGAAAAGAAATGTAACTAGCTTCGGAGAAGCCATTTATCAAGTTGGTCTACTTACTTCTTTAAACTCGTGGATCTGGGCCTGTTCAAACATGGAGAGAACACATTGGAGTTGGCTCCCTCTGCTCTCTTCTTTGCTTTCTGTGGGCCTGGATTTAACAAACACACAGCAATTGGTACCATGATCACCTGAGATTGTTAATTTATTATTGGCTTTTTCACAAAATGAGATCATGTCAGCAAACTAAATATCTGACCGAGGTTACTATAACCTACTTAGATCATGCCAGCAAACTGGACCACTTCCGGTGAAACTGGGGGTGCATAATTCAAATAAATATTATGGATTTTAAACATTTTGGTACATATAAGTGTCTTATATCAGCTGAAAGCTTAAATTATTGTTAATCGAACTACACTGTCCGATTTACAGTAGATATTACAGCAAAAACATGCCATGCGATTGTTTGAGGACAGCGACCCACATACAAATATTTTTCGACCAGCACAGGTTTCATACATTCACATATAATGATTAAATATTCTTTTTGAAAATCATCCTCTGATTTATCATCCAAAGGGTCCCAGCTATAACATGTAGTGTCGTTTTGTTAGATAAAATCCTTCTTTATATCCCCAAAAGTTTGTTTAGACTTCAACTTGCAGAGAAAGGAACCCGAAATCTACCCCTAAACTTTGTTTCAACAAGTCAAAATAAATTTCTATTTACTTCTCAGATACCCTAAAAATGTAATCAAACTATAATATTTATTTGGGAAAGAAGTATGTTCAATAGGAAACCGCTTTTGGCAGGTGCGTAATTTCTTCATGGGGTGCAAACACGGATTTCCAAGACTGTGACCTTCTACTAAAACTTTTATTTCTTATTTGTTTGTCTGAAACGTTGAACATAGATAGCTGACACCCCGTGGAAGCCATAGGAATTGCATCCAATTTACAATATGGCCTTTCTCTTGCATTTTTAAGAGGATGGTCTCTCTCAAAACAACAATTCTGGTTGGTTTCCTCCTACCATATCTATTGTGTTATATTCTCTTACATTATTTTAACATTTCTACAAACTTCAAAGTATTTTCTTTCCAATGGCACCAATTATATGCATATCCTGGCTTCAGGGCCTAAGCTACAGGCAGTTTACTTTGGACACGTCATTCAGGCGGAAATGGAGAAAAAAGGTATCATGCCAGCAAACTAAATATCTGACCGGGGTGACTATAACCTACTTACATCATGCCAGCAAACTAAATATCTGACCGGGTTTACTATGACCTACTTAGATCATGCCAGAAAACTAAATATCTGACTAGGTTTACTATAACCTACTTAGATCATGCCAGCAAACTAAATATCTGACTGGGGTTACTATAACCTTGCACATTAAACATGATTGATGGTATAGCGCACATTTCATAATGAAGACCTGAAATACTTCTTATTTTGCAATTCAATTATTTCCATAGCCCTCTCCTCTCTGGGAGTCTATAATTAGCATGGTGAGGGAGTGGTCCTCCCGTGCTCAGATCCCCTGGATCATATGAGGGATTATGCACTGGGGCCTAGGCTTTGACAGGGTGGTGCACTGAGCCACGTTTGATTGGAGATATCTAATGAAGGCAGGGATTACCATGGAATCGTGAAAACAGAGCATGGGAATGCAGTCTGATGACATTACAGTGCCAGGATTGGCAGGCCTCTCTCGACAGCTGATGTCTAACAGATGCTGTGGATTAGCCCCACCAACAGTTGTGCTTCACAGCTGAAGGTCATTGTGCCAATAGGTATGTACTCATCTCAATTTAGTGAAAGATTGTCTGCGCTGAGTGGAGTTGAGTTGCATTGATGATGAGTTGAGTTGATGATTATTTGATCCAGAATGGGTTGAGATGAGGATGAACACAATCGTAGACCCATGGAAAATGTTTGCACCTCATTGTTGCTCCTCAATAAACATATGCCTTACATCTTATCAGAAAGCTATCTGATGTTTGAGGTCACTGGTCCCATCTCTATTCCCATCTCTACTCCTTGCTCCAGTCCTCAGTTGTCCTCACCCCCAGATCTTCACAGAAATTTAGCTAAATATTTTAATTTGGACATTCAAAGAAATCTTAACTCTTACAGTAGGTCTTTCCTGAATTTCCAGAGCAAAGTAGATAAAGAACACAAATGAAAGATTCACAACTTACTCCTACTTCAATTTGCCCATTCTCTCAAAGTTAGATACCAATGATCTGCTCTATGTCGGCCCAAAAAATAACAATTTTCTTATTCTCGATGAACAAAAGAAGCAGCAATAAACCTGAGAGAGAGAGAAGTCATCTCAATCTCAATCTTTCTGTACATTAAATAACAAAAAATATGAGAACTGCCAGCATCCTGTCCCCAGAGAGATACAACTAGAAGAGAACAGGAATTCCCCAACCAAATGATTCCTGACTAAAAAGCTATTTGGGATCACTTATTTCACACAGTGAAATGCATATGGCTCTCTGAAGCTTCCTAGGATTAGATCCAGTCAAGGGGTGAGCATCTACTCACCATGTCTGTATAGTAGCTGGAAAAGGGCAAAGAGGGATCCTTGACGGTTTATAATGTGACAGGATGATCACTAGGGGGTAGATATATATGCTACTGATACCCCACCACACCCATTGCCAACCTTCCCTACCCATACACTATAAAAGCTCCATGCCTTCTATAGTCCATGACACAGGTAAAGAGCACTAAGTATTCCCCTTCCTTTTGGTCTATTGTCAGTGCTTTAACTACAATTTAGAGTAACAGCCCAACACTCCATCACATTACCGAGACACTAGAATCAGATATGGCTTGAGTAGAAAGCTAGAGGTTTGACTGACAGCTCCACTTGCTGGGCTCCATCCACCAGCTGTCCCATTACATTTCCTGATGGACCATAACTATTGTGATGAGAGGTGTTTCTGGGTAGCAGCTCTGTTTGGTTAAACTTCTGAATTTGTGTCATATTGGTGACTTTCTCACATAGCACAGGAAAAAAGCTATGGAAAATAGGGGTATGGTGCCAATGTTCATTAAGGATTTTCTAATTATACAGTATCCAAATTAATGTTTTGTCAAAACATTTTCCACCCAAATAGACGGTCAGTGGTGGGGTGTGTTCTTGGGGGCATTTGAATTAATTGAATATATTTTGAACATTTGATTCTTCTTCATGCATTTTAGTCTTTGTAACTGAGTCACACATACTCTACATGGGAGATAGATGGGATGGATGGATGGATGGATGGATGGATGGGAGAGATAAACAGAAATTGTGATACAAACAGGGTGGCTTGGATTTCAAAGTAGACAATGTGAAAATACTCCCTCACAAGGTAGTTGATGTCATGTCTCTTGTCAGTTCTTCACACACCCTTTTGCACAAATTTCGAGATGTCTGATGAAATAGGATACATTAGAAGGGTTAAGTCCAAGGGGCTTACTGTTTTCCCAATGTCAGAAAGACAAGCCATCCTCCTCAGTAACTGCAGATCTTTAAAGCAGGCAGCAGAGCATGATGTGCCCTTTCTACTCATAGTGATTTTCGACTGAGGCTTATAGGCTTGTAGGTATTTGTTAACATTTACAAGACCAATAACCAGAAAATGTTACACTGAAATCAAATCAAATCAAATGTTATTGGTCACATACACGTGTTTAGCAGATGTTATTGCGGGTGTAGCGAAATGCTTGTGCTTCTAGTTCTGACAGTGCAGCAATATCTAACAATTTCACAACATATACTGTACCCAATACACACAAACCTAAGTAAGGAATTGAATTAAAAATATATAAATATATGGACGCGCAATGTCAGAGCGGCATAGACTAAGATACAGTAGAATAGTATAGAATACAGTATATACATGTGAGATGAGAAATGCAAGATATGTAAACATTATTAAAGTGACATTATTAAAGTCACTAGTGTTCCATTTATTAAAGTGGCCAATGATTTCAAGTCTGTGTATATAGGCAGCAGCCTCTCTGTGCTAGTGATGGCTATTTAATGGTCTGATGGCCTTGAGACAGAAGCTGTTTTTCAGACTCTTGGCCCCAGCTTTTATGGGCCTGTACTGACCTCGCCTTCTGGATGATAGCGGGGTGAACAGGCAGTGGCTCGGGTGGTTGTTGTCCTTGATTATCTTTTTGGACTTCCTGTGACATCGGGTGCTGCAAGTAGTTTGCCCCCGGTGATGCGTTGTGCAGACCGCACCACCCTCAGGAGAGCCCTGCGGTTGTGGGTGGTGCAGTTGCCTTACCAGGCGGTGATACAGCCCAACAGGATGCTCTCAATTGTGCATCTGTAAAAGTTTGTGAGGGTTTTAGGTGACAAGCCAAATTTCTTCAGCCTCCTGAGATTGAAGAGGCAATGTTGCGCCTTCTTCACTACACTGTAAAGGCTTTGTCATAACAATGGACGGTGGCAATGGAGATAACTTTAAAACACAATACTAGGTTGCCCGTGCCTTGACTTTGAAAACGATTTACCCCTGTTGGCCAGTAGGCAGTGCTAGCAGCACATTTTTTCTATGTGTCAAGCCAAATTTATCTTGGCTCTTTGAAAATGAGCCACTGATACTGCACATTTTGTAATACACCTGAATGTTAAAGTTTTGCTGGCTCTTCTTCAATTTAACCATCTCTTTCTTCTTGACCTACTGCATTTGATACACATGTAATAGAAGTGGAAATAAGCTGCATCTGTCAATATTGGTTGTTCATTCACTGCTCAAAAGTTGATCAAATATGTGAGATTACTCACTCAGTTGATTGATCGATATGCTTGAGAATGAAATCTGCAAGCGCCGAATTGTTCAGTCTAAAAATATATTTACATAAAACACACACCCCGGTATGTTTATTGTGGCAACAATCCTGGCATGAAATTGTCTTCCATATCAACTCTAATTTGAACGTTAAGTTTCCAGATAAATCACAGCTAACTAAGATGTTATTATTTTCATATGAGGCTTGCATCTCATTGCCACCCTCGAGCAACCAATAAAACGCAATAATACTGAAACTTTTAATAAGCTTCCTTCATAATTCCCCCTAGGTGATTTCTGTCTGGCAAGAGAATATGAAATTCCTCCCTTACATATGGTTCAGATAGTAATAAACTTTAAGTTGCTAAAGTACAACAATATATGCATATTATTTTCTCTTTACAGACGTTTTTAAAGGGATGTCATGTATGATGGAATAAACACATAAACAGCATTATGATGCATTTCACAGTGACCTGAGTTAATTACTTTTTCCTATATTTGTGATTTCACATGGCTCCAGATTATCATGTATGTACATTTATTACGTATTTTCTTATCAATGATTTGGTAATTAAATCAAAGGATGTGTTTAATGGTAACATAGGCCTACTTAGGCCTGCTTTGTTTGGTCAGAATATTATTCAGTGC